>NC_041365.1:21082771-21090271 GCF_900634415.1 Cottoperca gobio
AGCAGAACTTTGACGGTGCTTGGACAAAGGCTGCTGGCAGCGGGCCAATTTAAACACTCAGAAACACTCAGAAGCTGAGAGTCACAGAGACATAAAAACAACAACTTGTGCAATGACAGAAACAAAGACTGCATCAGCACTCGTCACAGAGGAATACAGATAGGGGACATGTTGCTCGGCTGCCCCGACCTCAGCTCTGCTCCAACCGCCATCCAGCTCTCCACGGAGACTAGAGGGGGGTCGAGGCGAAGGGCTGCGTCATGCATCTCAATGCAAACCAGGCGCGTCGGCCTGTCAGCCTGCAGAGCCGTCTCTCCTCCCCGGCTGACACCGGAGCAGCCCAGCCAGTTCAACACTCGTCAGCATTTATTTTCATAAGTGGGGGAACGGCGAGCTGTCACAGTCTGGGCCAGAGCCCCCCTTTGTGTGTAGCCGACACACACAAACAGGAAGCTCCTCTAACCACCTTTATTGTCTTGGCACTAACACACTGCCACACACACACACACACACACACACACACACACACACACATACACACACACACACACACACACACACACACACACACACACACACACACACACACACACTGCCGTAAGCTTTGTAAACTTTAACATAAAAAGGCTTCAAATGTCAGATGTTCACCTCAATCATCTGGACGGAGGATTAGCAGCTGAAAACCTCTTTATCCCCGAGGAGATGTCTGACTCTAGTCCTCTATCAGCCCGGCGAGGAGGCCGTAGTCTTTCACCTGCAGAGCCGCACCACGTACTTTCTTTATTTTCCCAGCCCCCCCCCCCCCTGCACTACCGAAGGTGTAATTGCAGTATGAGATGGTACTTTGAGCTGGGGCTGTTCTCATCAGCACTGAGCAATTACATGTGCCCCTAGGGGTGCTGATAAAAACACACACTGAGAATGAACTCTGCAGTGCCAGGTGATGGCGGGGAGGCTACAGCAGACCCATATTAAACAGAAGCGGGCCACGGCGGTGGAGGTGAATACAGATCGCTGCCGTACAGGCACACGCAGACCAGCACGCTGGGCTCTGTCAGCCCGCTGACCTGTGAAAGGAACCAGCCTCCATCTCCCTCGCCCCATTATTGGGGCCAGGTTGCTCCAATAGCATGACTAAAAATATCAGTCCCTCGTGGTCGTGTGTGTGCGCGTGTGTTTTACACAACACTAATGTATTCACGTTTTAGGTTTTACCTTTGGGAGATTTGAGTAACAATGTTCTGTTTGTTTAACTTTTCAACAGATCAGACTTCATCACTCAACATGTAGAAATAATTGTTCAGATTGTGACCTTTAGTTTCAGCCAACACAAATATTAAAAGTCCGTCTTTAGAATCACAATAAAAACATTTTAATGGTTTAAAAAAGAGAGTTTCTTGTGATTTTTGTGAAAACTTTCTCGAGTCACAGACGTATAATTAATGTGTTCTAAATATAGTTTGACAAAGAAAATAAAAACTGTTGTAAGTTTCACTGCAAACTTTAAAATGCCCAAAAATAATAAAGCAATTATATTAGTTCTGCTGGGAAAACAAAATCAATGCCAACGCATGCAAAATCCAAATGGAAATATAATTGCCTGTAATAGTTTCAGGCTTTTGTTGAACCCGTGTGTCAGTCAGGGGAAGGACTTCATTACCCAGAGGTCATAGCACAATATATAACAACTACTAACAATCCAGCCTCGGCTCGCTTTTGTTTCTTGAAGAATGATGTAATATTGTTTTTGCACCTTAACAAACATCATTTCCCATAATCCTTTGCTGCTTAAATGTTTGACAAAAGAGGAGTTTTCCAGTTTTTCTTTTCAGAAATGTTCAACTTCTAATAACGTGAGAAAAAGTGTTTTTATTGATTCCAAACACCAAATTACAGACGATCGAATTCTAAACTGCAACCCCATCCTGTGATGTGCAGCTCCAACATCACACGTCAGGGCTCTCAATGGCGTCTTCTCCACTTGGAACATCGTTTCACACCTCTCGCCCGCGACAACAGATTGACGTCGCCGCTCGCTTGGATCAGGCTTTGACGGATGCACCTGTCCCGCTGTGGACGTGACATGTCTGGAAGTTTGGGAGTTTATAAAGAGAGAAGTATGAGGTAGAGAAACATCCCACCTGTAATGTGTGTGTGTGTGTGTGTGTGTGTGTGTGTGTGTGTGTGTGTGTGTGTGTGAGTCTACTATGACGTCACTTCATCAAGAAAAAGTAGAATAAGTCTTGAGATAAGTCAGAGGCGGAAACACGGCACACGAGCTAGCAACGTACGCATGTTGCTAGCTAGCTACAGCTAACATTAGCATCCGCCACTTTAATTCAAAGTGAAATATCTCAGCAGTTATAGGATGAATTGTCTCACAGTTCTGTGCAGGTATTCTTGGTCCCCAGAGGATGATTCCCACTGACTTTGGTGATTCCCTGACTTTTGTCTCGAGCGCTACCAGCGAGTGAAATGTCCACTTATCCAAAGAGACTTTCCTCTAAGCGTGACGTTGACGTTTGTAGTTTTGCCATAAGATGTGATACATCCTCCCCTAAAGATCATTTCATATCATCATTACTTTCACAATGTGTACGGTTATTTATTGCACTAGGGTTATAATTTCATATCATCATAATGTGTACGGTTAGCTAATCTTGTATTTTTTGTATTAATCTTTTATACAAATTGCCCCCCAGCAACAAATAAAGTGTTTTTAAATTGAATTGAGCTCAAATGTAATAACTTTTATTACCACTTAATTCTTACTTAATGAGGTCAAAACCTTCATTTCTCTAATACTTTGATTTATAGCTTAATACCTGCAAATCTCATTTCGGGACCCGCTGGCTCTCGGTCTGACGGAGATTTCGCCTCTCGGTACGAGAAGACAAGACCTCGTCCTCCACACGCCGTCATCGTTTACAGTCTAATTAGCTTCAAACGCAAGAATGGAGTCTACGGCTAAGCTCTAGAAACAGAATCCTGCTTGTGAATGAAGATACATCTTTAAATAAGCTCATAAAAAGCTATTTCTGCATCAGATGATAGCCGATGGGTTCTAAGATTTGCATTTCGAGCGATACGTTCGACCTTTTCTGCTCTTACACGGACAGTTTACCTGCATGCAACGCTCAAACGTGATTGGTCAATACTACTCTGACTACAAAAGAAAACTGGAACACTTCAGACACAAAAATGAATAAACAGATATCAGATATTACTGCAAATCGTTCCCATCAGCCTCAGCTGTACTTTGTGTTTAGTGCTAATTATGTTAGCATGCTAACATGCTAACGTGCTAACGTGCTAAACTGAGATGGTGAATAACTGGATGGAAAAGTCTCACTTCTAGACTTTCTTTCTTTTCTCCCTCCTGGACTTGTTGCTGATTTAATGTCCCACTTTTACCCACAAGGATCAATACAGTTTCACTTTACGTTTTAGAAAAGATATAAAATGGATTTTTACTTAAGTTTAGTCATTTAACAAGATATACAGTCATGTCCGTCCGCCTCTGACGGTGTTCATCCTTTGAAATGTTTTTCAATCGACACGCTGTAAGCTGGTAATTTAAGGCCGTGCTGTGCTTCTGTGCTCGAGCGGTTTCATTGTAACTAAGAAGCACTTGTAAAATAAAAGCATATATGTAGAAAGATACACGTGCACAGACAGACACGTGCACAGACAGGGATATACACATACCCAGCATTCACAGCTCCTCTGACGTCTCCTCTCTATCTGCTGTTCCCGTCTTATCTGTCTGACATTTGTCTTATTTCATTTTAAATGGGAAGTCCCACTCTGCGGCTTGATAACATTTTATCTCCTGCGTTTTTAACGAGAGAAGACAGACAAGCTTTGGCACTTTTTTTGACATCCTCATCCTCCCTCTTCTCATCAGTGTGTTTCTCCACTTAGGTACGAGGTCATCAATTTATGAAGAATGTTTAACTCCCGGGACTCAGCCGCCCCCTCAGCCCTCCAAATGTATATCCAGAAGAAGAGTCCATCACCACAACAGCACGTCCACGCTGCTCTGCACGTCCACTCTGCACGTCCACGCTGCTCTGCACCTCCACGCTGCTCTGCACGTCCACGCTGCTCTGCACGTCCACGCTGCTCTGCACCTCCACGCTGCTCTGCACGTCCACGCTGCTCTGCACGTCCACGCTGCTCTGCACCTCCACGCTGCTCTGCACCTCCACGCTGCTCTGCACGTCCACGCTGCTCTGCACGTCCACGCTGCTCTGCACCTCCACGCTGCTCTGCACGTCCACGCTGCTCTGCACGTCCACGCTGCTCTGCACGTCCACGCTGCTCTGCACCTCCACGCTGCTCTGCATATCCACGCTGCACATCCACGTGCCCTTCAGATACCAAGCTCCACTTTGCTCTGTGTCCGCTCACAACATCCAAATACTTCACAAAAATGACATTTCCAACAAAGTGCAATGAATAATCTGCACACTTCATATTAAAGCAGAGAGATGCTTATGACCTCATATTGTAAAACATTTTCATCTCTCTCATCAAAGCCGGTTTAATGGAAATGTATCCACTTCTGGGCCTCGCAGGGCGCAGGGTCATTGACAAGCAGTACTGAACACTTCTCAAAAGTGCGTCTGAGAGGAAGTAATTTGAGGACAGAGAAGCAGAATATAGCATCTGGAGCAGTGAAGGGAAAAACAACATGAAGAAGTAACAATGGTATGGCAGAGGGACATTTATGATGATGTGAAGCTGCAGCAGGTCTCGACAACAGAGTAGCTGGCTGTCTCGCAGCGAGATAAGAGGAGGCAGATAGGCCGTTTCCCTGACAGACAAGGTGACAATCCGGCTTCACTGTGTGTAAACAACAACGCCACTATCACCCCCGGCCCGACGACGGGGTTAACACCTCTGTCCATCAGCCGGGCTCCCGTCATCGCTCACGGGGCACTCCCATCCCTGTCGGCTTGTCAAGGAGCGGGAGAAGGGAAGTCGCACCTTCTGCTGCTGGCCTCGCCAACATGGCTGGCAGGGGGAGGAGATGGGGTGGCACATGGTGGTGCAGGCTGCCAGAGTTGTACTAGTTCCCTTCTCCCCCCCCAAAAAAACCAGACAAGGTCGACTCTCCTCTTTGTGTGCGCTGTGAACACAGCCGGCCTCAGAGCCAGAAATCCCTTCAGGCAAGACTGAGTGGCGTGTTTGGGTTAACTGCAGCTCAGCTTCTCGTGTCACACTGTCGCTGCTCAGATGTACAAGACATGGAGGAAGTACAGTGAGGCTCTGATGTTGCAGAGCAAGTCATATTATTATTAAATGCCTTAGTGTTCATCTGAAAGCACCTCGCAGGTGGTCAGTGTGCGTGTTGTTTCAGTTCTAGTGAGAAATACAATCCAGGAAGTCCGGATACGATGGATCTTACTTTGAAAAATGTGCATTTAAACGTCTTTGATGACGTTTCTCAGAACGCTCTCTTCTGAGTTGACTGGGCAGCACATGAGCCAATGCAGCAGCTGGCAACCTGGCAACCGCCATCTTTTTAAAAACTGTTGGATTTGGCAACTCAGAGAGGCAGTGAGGAACTGTGGGACATTTCTACATTCTATTATCAGCGCTGTGTTTTCATTACGCTTTGCAGGGATGTGGGTGCGTGTTTTCTAAGACTGGAAGTGACAGCGCTGAATGTAACGCCTCACCGTGACTTTAACAACCCGTCATTAGCAGGCGAGTTCAGTCAGCATGTAAAGAATAAATATGAAGACTTAAGTACATTAAATAACACACACCGCTATATACATATATATACACATATATACACACGTATATATATATATATATATATACATATATATACACATATATACACACGTATATATATATATATATATATATATATATATATATATATATATATAATATATATAATATATATATATATATATATATATATATATATATATTATATATACATATATATATATATACATATATAGATCTATATTGTATATATATATATATATATATACAATATAATATATCCTATATATGTAATATATATCTATATATGATATATATAATTTCTTCTATAATATTCATATACTATTATATATATATATACTATATATATATATATATCTATATTATATATTATATATTACATATATATACCACCTCATATATCTATCTATATATATACTATACACACATATATATATAATATATACACAGACAGTGAAACAGACGCGTTGGCCTCTTTTAACAGCCTTTCACCTCTTTGAGACGTTCCCTACATGTAACAGATGCTCTCGCTTCTCTTCTTTTCTTTGTCTTGTGTACAACATGCGAGGGAACACAATCCACACCTCTGTAATTAACTAGACAGCACATCCTCTCCCCTCCTACACAGACAATGGACCCCTGTGGTTCACCTGCCCCCCCTGCAGCTGCTGATGTCGAGATGTTTCCTCTACGATCAGTTCATCTCGGCGTCAATTTCAGCTCTGTGGTTTGTGTATGTGCTCGTTTGTGTGCTTGTATAACCGAAAGCCATCAAGCCCTCCCCTCATCCAGCCTGTCTGGGAGTATTAGGGGCCACAAGAAGAGGGAACTGTAATAACCAGCGAGCTCCCTGGTGCCCTGTCAGCGCGGCTCAGCCTCCAGAGGCCTGCCCATCACGGACAGCAGCCATGACGCTGCAGATTACACCGAACACCGCAATAAGCCTGACACATGGAGAAGTCGGAGATTACAGCAGCAGACTATGAATGCAGCTGAACCCTCATCTGCTGTTGGAGGCCGCGGTGGAGTGAGCCCACAGCGCCCTCTGGTGGACAAACACTCAAACAACCACTCACTTGTTTTCCTCGGTTTTAATCTGATATTAAAACACATTACAAAGTCAGTTTGCAAATACCCTCATTTGATAAATTAAATTATTGGAAATGCACAAGTTATGACTGGGTCTTTGTTGATGTGAGCTGCTGCCCGGAGCATAAATTAATCCATGTTTGCACCTTGAACAGAGAGGCCCATGTCCAATAAATATGATGACACTACTTTACAAAGTAAAATACAGGCATACCAAGTTTGACATTAAGTAAATGTGTTTTTTTATATATTGACTTAAACAATCAGCCCAGTTACTCACACTATCTATCATACTGAGATAAAGCCATAGGTGTCCACAAGAAAGAAAATACATGGAGTGTGTGAATCAGGCAGTAAGTGCAGAAGCAATGCATTTCCAGTGAGAGGAGTTCAGTCTGTTTCCATTTAACTAAGCACATGAAATAACACTCGGGGGGGCCCAATCCTAAAGAAATGTTTCGAGAGCAGGCATCGTAGCAAACGTCTTCCTGTCTTAAAAGGACGTCACAGTGCAGAAACAATACAGCTTGGATGCGACACTACGACACAACAGTTCTTCCCACAGTGCCTCAAGTGACACCAACACTGTTACTGGTAATAAGTCTGACCAACAGCAGGGGGCCGGGACATACAGCAGGGGGC
>NC_041365.1:21095271-21115271 GCF_900634415.1 Cottoperca gobio
ATTTTCATGCAGGTAAAGAAAGTCTGTCCAACACCATGAAGCATTTCCTCCAGCTGGTCTGAGAACAGCGAGTGTGAGACAGCAGAGAGAACTCACAGACACTTCATCAGTTGGGACGGGTGACTCTTTATTGCCATGTTCATATTTAGTTTTCTTACTCGTATAATATGACAATCACACGACATGATCCGTGTTCTCACCTTGGGAGGACGTGGGCGTGGGAAGTCCAGAGCCGTCGGGCGGGAAGCGCGTGTTGTTGATTAAAAGGTCAAACTTGGTGCTGCGACACGTGTTGGTGCACAGCGTGTTGTGCTCGTAGAAGTCGAGCTGACCTGAATCCATCATCTTTCTGGAGCGCAGACATTAGGGAGGGTTTCACACAGTTAGTACATGAAGGAGGACAATAGTTCTACTTTTATCCACCGCTGGTCACATCGAGGACGCCAGGCTGAACAAACGTCTCTTTAAGTCCTTAACATTTAAATGACTTTTAAAAATGGTAATAATTATTATTTTAAACATTGTGAAGAGTGCTCTTTAAATAAAGATTATCATTATTATTTATTACTGCCAAAGATATTAGCATCTTTAATAAGCGACTCTGTGAGCTCACGATGCACGGGCTTCCTCCAGCTGCAGAGCGCTTCCTGCTCCGTTCACTCATTCCACTTGTAAACGATCGACTGAGCGAAGGAACAGTTTGAGCTTTATAACACTCTGTAAAGTACGCTACAGTATTTAATCCATCCCTCATATCATTATTCTTTCCCCAAGAACATATGTAGTGAGACATCAGTCAGAGACAGGAGGCTTAATGTAACGCACAGCGTGATCTCCGTCTCACGCGCAGCAGCGATGGAATAATGTCTGGTGACTTCACGCCTATAACAGAATATTTCATCGTGTCCTCGTCATCTCGTAGTGTCTGCAGCAACACACGTGTACGAGTGCATGCAGACTGTGCTGGAGTATAACGTCGTGCATCAGAGCGGGGGGGGGGGATATTGAAAGGTAGCTTTGGATCACTAATTCAAGCACAGGTCCCCTCACCGCAGCATGACTCCTCCCATCCTGATGGCTCTCTTCCAGTCTTTCAGAGTCGCTTTTCCAGAGATGTGCACAAACTGCTTCGGGCTGATCAGCTGGTCTTCATACTGGGGGAGAGAAACCAGATGAGTGCGACGTATAGAGCAGAGACGATCACACTGAAGAGATAAACGCAAACGGACAAACTGCACTCCATGTCTGATAACGCTTCGCCACCTCGTGCACCAGCTTGATGAAGCTCCACGTGCCGTTCGCTCGCTCTGATTTAGTTGGTAATTCATCTTTTACAGCCGGACGTAAAGTATTCTGTGTTCCTGCTCCGAGCTGTTGGTGCTCGACGCTTCTTTTGGTTGGGCGCATGTGTTGCTCATTAAAGGTGCAGCTTGACCCGCTATGATTCATAATAACAAGCACCGGTTTAATTCAACTCATTCATAACAAAGTGTTGGAAAAGATTACCATGAACATCTGTACAAAAGAAAAAGAATGAATAACGAAAGAGAACATTCATCATATTTAATTGTTTTAAATCAGCTAGTGTAAGCACATGTCCACTTATAGTCAGCATAATGCTTTATGAAGCTTACACTTGTTAAGAGCATATCAATATATACAGAATATATAATGGTACTGCCATTGACTACACTTACATGCACACTAATATTCCATTAATATTATAAACAGCATATTCTGATTGGATATTCATAATTAGGCATTTTCCAATGAAGACATGTGGGAGATATTATTCTGGTTTCATTCTGTGGACATGTATTTAACCCGTTAGTGACGCACGGCGCTCTGTGTGTCGCTCACAAACCAACTAACCAACAGTTTGTGAGGCGGAGTAAAGACGCACAAAAGAAAAGCAAGAAACTACTTTTAAACATCATGAAGGGTATCGACAGGATTTTGAATATGAGCAAATATCTTTCCACGGTGGCTGCGATCGTCCGCCACCGACGGAGAACTTAAAGGAAATCCTATTTTGACGGATGCATGTAAACAGGAAGTGGAATATTATATCGTATATTTTGTGCATGCAAACGTGTTTGACTTAAACAACCTGATGAATACCAACCTTCACACATTTTACATTGATTCCTGGGCAAACAAACTTCTTCACCAGCAACACGGCTTTACAGTCGCCGCATGTTATCGGACAGCCGATTTCAACGCCATCGCCGTCAGTTTGTTCTAAAAGAAGGACAAAGCGTTTAAACGTGAGGAAAACTGGCTTTTTGAGATATGATCTGCAAAAGGAAAGCATCACTAAATGTGTAACGTGTCTCACCTTGATGAGCTTCAACAGTCATCACAGCTGCATCAGTTTCAGCAGATTCATCTCTGCAAAGAAAACTCTTTTAACATTTCTTCTTAGTAGTATTAGATATTATATTCAAGGCATAACAATAACTGCAGATTATTTCCTGTGAATATTGCATCAGACATGAGATTTCCTCCAACTGTATTTTTCTAAAAGGCCTCACGACCCCACATGTAGATTTGGAGACCCCCAGGTTGAGAACCACTGCTTTAGAGGATACTGACCATCTTATCTACTTAGGATCACTTAGGATAAGCTCTCTTCATCCCACTGTAATCAAACCCTAATGGTGGCAGATCATCTGGCCTCCCTGGAGCTGTGTGACCACAGAGCCTGGTCTCAGTCAGGTGACCTGTCTTCAGTACATACCCAGTGGGGATTGGCTGGAGCTGGAGGATGACCTGAGTCTTATTAGGGTCATCGGGGTCTCCGTCGTCAGCCTTCACCATCACCACCTCCGCCATGGACACCGTGACCTCGTCGGTGCTCTCCATCACACTCTTAGAGTAGACTACAGAGGGGGGGCTGCTTTCATAGGACAGCTATCCAGGAGTTTGTTCATCTGAAAAATGATGAATACATAAGTTAAACATTAAACATAATATGATCATGTTTTGATTTTTGCGTTAAAGAAAGTTTAAATCAAAGTTACTTTCAAAATAAAATGTAAGACTAAGTACGCACAATACGATACGATAATACTTTATTGTCAGATCAAGTCTGAAATCTTTCTTCTCACAACAAAGACAAATATTTAACACAAGAAACAAGGAAACAGACATTTAACATAACATTACGATCCCTGACTGAATCACTACTTGCACATTTGATCTGGGATTAAACTTTTTAATTTAACTTTAGGATTGATTAGCTCTTTAAGTGGATATCAGAACCCAAAATCTAGTTTAATAAGCTAACATTAGGCTAGCTGGTTAGCTTCAGCTAGTTAGCTTTATGTTCACTTGCTAATGTGAGGCAACTAGTTATCTGAACTGGTTAACCCGTGTAGACATATAGTTACATGTAAGTTAAACATGTTGTATGAAATTAAACTTAACACGACCTTCTTTAAGAGTTGTTAGCTAGTTTTAATTCCCCCCCCCCTAACATGAAGAAAATCATAAACAAAACTTCATTTAAAAATGTGTCATTTTTTTGTTTACTTCCCTGTCCAGCTGAGAAACGGTAACAACAACGAATTAATCCATATAAATCTAATATAACGTAACATTTATAGCTTCTTGTAACAACATTTAATATTCAGAAATGGACCAACTGACACAAAATGTATAGCTATATTTAAATAATATCAAATGTGTTAAATGTTTTAAATAAACGGTATTAATAAACTACACTAAGACCATATATAGTGGTTAAATGTTTTAAATAAACGGTATTAATAAACTACATTAAGACCATATATAGTGGTTAAATGTTTTAAATAAACGGTATTAATAAACTACATTAAGACCATATATAGTGGTTAAATGTTTTAAATAAACGGTATTAATAAACTACATTAAGACCATATATAGTGGTTAAATGTTTTAAATAAACGGTATTAATAAACTACATTAAGACCATATATAGTGGTTAAATGTTTTAAATAAACGGTATTAATAAACTACATTAAGACCATATATAGTGGTTAAATGTTTTAAATAAACGGTATTAATAAACTACATTAAGACCATATATAGTGGTTAAATGTTTTAAATAAACGGTATTAATAAACTACATTAAGACCATATATAGTGGTTAAATGTTTTAAATAAACGGTATTAATAAACTACATTAAGACCATATATAGTGGTAGCACGCGCGGTGTCGGTTAGCTCCGGAAGCACAGTCACAGATTTAAACTGTCACATTTTGAATCCAAGATGTAACGGTAACGTTCGCGTGCGGTAACCCACGCGCAATTGGGGAATAGTAAGCGTTTTGCAGCATTTAGGGGGGGTCCTAACTGCCATGGGGTTAGTCGACCAGTCGGTCACATCTGAGCTACATCCAGATGCAATACTGCGGATAAAATACTCCAGTGTTGCTAAAGTTAAGTGGGTTATCACGACCGTCGTCGGCAGTTGAATGCTTTTCACTGTTGAGAGCCACAGCTACTCAGACTCGGCGGTAGCCATTATGGCTAACGCAAGGGCGTAACTTAATATGTGGCAATCTGGACAATTTTGCCAACTATACTGTCCGAGACGGGTAAAGCTTTGCATTTACAGTGTGACGGTTACGTGCCGCTTGTCTCTGAACCGTACGTCCCTTCGTAACTCTGCATTTTAACTCTCCGCTCCCCCTCAAAATGACGTCTCCCTGTGCGGCGGCACGTACAGCAAACAACGGCACGGCGGCGGCGTTGCCCCTCCATTCTGTACGAGCCTGGCTGGCTGAACCCCATCCGCAATATACCCGATACCCCCGGCTAAAACTACCGCTCGTGTCGTAAGATCGGCGGGTATTTTACATTCAAGCATATTTAAAATAACACAGTAAAAAAATAGCTTGTCCTTACCGTTTTATGAAGACAAACGCAGCCCTAGATTGAGGAGAGCTGCGGCGCATGCGCACTTCGGTGATATAGCTTGACTTCCTGCTGAACAGCGCTCGCCTTGTTATCTCGCTCCTGTAAACGCTGACAAAATCCTACAGAAACTCATTTTACTGACTTCTAACTTTATTATATGTTAGAGAGTTAAGAGCACTTAATGTTTGGTCATTTTATAAGCTTCATTCATGAAGATATATCCCGTAGATTGTGTATTTTCTGCTTGAATTTGTGTTGTCATGGGAGAAATATCGTCATTATAATGTTATGGTTGACTACATTGTATGACATTTTGAATACTGAAGCATAGAGTAGTGTGTGGTTTTATCTTCAATGCACCTACAAGTGAATACCAACCTTATGGCGAGTTGTAACATGAAGGGTTGCTCGTGTAAATGTGAATTATTGATGGTCATTTTCAACATCTTTTATATATATTACCTAACTCAGGGATACTCAGCTTGCTTTGCCCCGGGGCCACTTCTGCAAAATGACAGGAGGCCAGTTAATTAACTAACACTAGCCTACTGTAATAATGAAATAATAATTAATCAGATACAAATGAATGAACACAAGGATTGACACTAGGGCTGACTCTTCCATCATGCAACCACTCAAATGTTAGAATGATTCATAAACATAAATAACAATAAACACAGACTCAATTGCATTTTTAAGCAATTTGAGTAAATAAATACACATTTATGGGATCAAATGATTCTCATTTCTGCATAATGTGTGCTCCTCTTCAGCTAATAGTTGTCTTCCCTTGCGAAGCTGATCCTACTGCACTCTGCACAGCCTGAAAGGCCATAACGCTATATGGATTTTTTTAATGCTCCTTATTTACATTAAAAGTACAAAATATAATTATTATGTGACTCTCACACTGAAACTATCATCCATCTGTTGTAGGAATGTATTCATACCATTAAGCTGTAGCAAGATATCTGTAGATGTATCCTGGAAAACATTATCTTTGTTGCACTGTTACTAGAAAATGTGTTTTAAGGTAAACACATTGCATGAGTATTTTCTAATCAATCTCATTATAATTTCTGTGAAGTTTTACATTCATAACTGTAAATTTGCAAAAGTTAAACCTCATTTTTGTGTTTTCAAGAAAGAAATAGAGTTGTATATTAGGACAATAACTCAAAAATAAAAATGTTAATTAAAATATATTTATTTATGTTGACTTGCAAGTTAATTTATTTTATTTGATGTTCATTATTATTTTGACAATCTTTATCCTTTTATTTGTCTACTTCTGTTTAATTTGAAATATCACTGCTTATTTCTATTACTATAATGTTAACTGACTTGAAATAAAGTAAGAAAACATAAAACACAATGCATTATTCTTGTTGTGGAAAACCAACGTCATAATTTAAGATATATTCTGAAGTTTTTATTTTCAATGGGGTTGCAGGTTAAACGGTTTCACATCATAATAAATATGTTTATTGTCAAGTAGAAATGCGTTTGGTGTATAATGGTGCTTAAATAAACACAGTAATTAAAATGCAAAAAAAAAGAGACAAATATTGAAGAACCTTGACATTTGACACTTTATTGTGAAAGAATATGTGATGTGCAGTTTTTCAAGTGTAAGTATTGAGAATAGTGGTGGGCGGATCGATCTTAAATATCGATACCAACGTTTGTATCGGTACCGATCAATACTTGCGTGATAAGATCGATACTTAAGTTTCAGTTTATCTTCTTTACGTTCAGAACACAACTCCCGTTAAATCATTGTGGTTTTGCATGTGCATTGCAAACTAAGTAAGTATTATTTTTTCAAAATAACTGGCCCCCTTTGAATTGTAGTTGAATACCCCTGCTCTACATGATCAGCTGCTTTTCTAAGTAAAAAGTATCGGTATCGGCAATACTGGCCCTGTTACTTGGTATCGGATCGATATCCTGCACACAATTGAGCAAAATGTAGGAATGAAACGCTCTCACACACCAGCTGATGTTTGATCATCAGCTGATGTTTGATCATCAGCTGATGAAGAGTTTGGTGTTTATTATTTCACATGTAATGACGGGGCGCCAGGACATGTGATCACTAGCAGCCCCTGCCTTAAAAATTTTGCTTCCGAAATCTCTTGATGGCGATTCCGCAGAAAGAGTGGTTAACCCCACCCCTCCTGTGCCAAGCACGGCAGAAGCCCTTTTTAACGTACCTCCCGAACATCCCACCATCTGAGCAGTGGCGACATGTTCCTCACTCAGGGTGTCGCGAGTGGACCGTCACGTGGATGTCGCGGGAGCTCGACTGTGTTGGTTCATAACAATGTAAAACAACAGTTGTTTTTTTCAAATAGGGAGGAATTCGTCAATAAATGTGGAATTTAAGCATATTTTGTTGTGCATGTTGACTACCGAAGAGCATGATGGGTAATATATGGGCGGGGCGACCTTCAAATTGACTCTGATTGGTCGCTGTGCGGATTTCGAGCTCGTGTTGCGTTCACATATTGTGGGGAAATGATGATTATTATTATTATGATTATGTAGGGGTAAATACCAAATTTCCATATTTGAATTAAGTTTAATTAATTATTTTATCACATTTAAAGATGTTTAGTCTAAAACAGGGCTTTACAAAGATGTTTCTAGAAAAAAAAAGAAATAATAATAAAGAAAAAGCCTTAAAGAAATGACTGCTTACTGTTTGACATGTGGCATTTGTGTGTAGCTGTAAACAAACTCCTTTTCATGTTGGGAAATGCCAACCTTTACATATATCATATTATTAGCCAATAAGTCTCTCCTTTTGGATAAAAAGTGTAATGGTAGACTTGGCTTGTTCCCTGTAATAACATGGCCATGTCCAAATCTGTATCGCCATTAATACATCAGAAGAACCAATCTGGGTCATGATGATCCTCCTCTGTCTGTCAGGAGAGGGCGCCAAACCCCAGTTAAAAACAACAAACTCGGAGTCCAAACATTATCCATTGTACATCTATTATTTTTTTAATCAATCAATAAAATCACATCAAATAAAAGGCCAACCCCTTATACATGATATATAAAATAAATAACATTATTCAGTAAAGCTGTGAAATGTGACCATGGGGATGGAGATCCTGCAGGCCTGCTCATGTATTCTGGTACAGAAAGCCCAATCAGTGGATCGTTCCTGCGGACATAAAAAACACACCATTACAGGCATAGTTCAACATTTTGGGAAATACATTTACCTATTTTCTTTCTGAGAGATTAATATAAATTACACAGTATGTAGATATCTATGTGTAACAACAATAATGTTGCTGCCGTGCCTCATTTAGATCTCGTTATGTGGAGCAGCTACAATGTTAGCATAGCGCTGATCGATCCAAACTCCATTCAGAAAACACGCTTTTTAAAAGTTGCTTGCTTGTCGTTTCGAGGACAGACCTCACAAAGTATGACTTCAGACTTTTTACAAATCGGCATCATGTTGAAGTTACTTCGGCGTCATTTTAATCCATTTATTGCAATGGAATCACAGCCAAATCTACTTTATTGTGGGTTCATACAGCTGTAGTAAATGAGATCCATTCAGCTGCGCTTTGTAAAGTGAAACAACACAAATGATCCCGTGTTTGGTGTGAACACAGCAGTAGAATACATTTCTTTGTAGGCACAATGGTACCAAATCTGGCAACCTCACTTTGCTACAAGACCCAGAGCCAGGCTAGCTGCCCCCCTTCTGGCTCCAGTTTTTATGCTAAGCTAGGCTAATCGCCTCCTGGCTCCAGTTGTATCAATCTTCTCGTCTAACTCTCAGAAAGAAATCAAATACATGTATTTTCCCAAAATGTTGAACTACTCCTTTAAGATTACAGTAAGAGAGAGGCTGGACCGGGACTGAACATGGCCCCCGACATTATCATGGTCATTACATAGGACGGTCAGTGTTGGATTACAATGCTGTTATTGTTACTGTTTTAACTCATTGCTGAATAAAGAGGCATCTAGTAATAGTTGATGAGAAATAATCTTATTTCGTCCCATAGAGTCAGTCTTTCAAAAATCCATTTCTTCTTGGTGTCTCTCCAGTGTCCTTTAAATCTAACTCGAGCTTCTCTCCGAGGCGGCCATCTTCACAGTGCAGTGCTCGGGAACGGGAGTCATGCTCACTGGAGAACAGTTTGCTAACATACAAATTCAAACAATAACATACGATTTAACCCTGTTCAGATGACAAAGTGAGAAAGGTAGTTGTAGTATTAGTCAGAATGGTTTTCAAACGGTGATTTTGGAAGTTGCAGGGACGTTTAGCTCAGATGTGATGAAGTCCTCACCTGCGCCAAGCACACACAATGTTAACATTTGATTGTCAAAGAAACAAAGAAACACATATCGTGTACAGACGGCACTGTATTTAAACCTGATATAACAGGTGGCGTACAGTTTGAAAAGTAAAGGGATGATGCAAATGTATTAGAATTACTGGGTCACCTACACCTTCTCTCGACAGTGTGGGGGGGGAACATGTTTTTTGGTGAGATGCTAGTGAAGGGTGAATGTCGGGGGTGTGTGGTTGGAAGTGGGGGGGGTCCCAGGCAAAGTGTACTGTAGTCTATTGTACTCTCCAGGCCCGTAAACAGATTGATAGCGTCTGAAAGCCACATGTGCAGACTGCATTCATCACAAGTCACTAAACTCCAAACACTTCATGTAAAAGCTTCAGTTACGTCAGAATTACTTAGTTAACAAAGGATTTCAGCAACTTTAAGAACAACGGATGTTGGCAGCCACTTCTGTCAGTAAGAACAGGCATTGTAATAGCTTTAATGACATATTCCAACGTTTTGAGAAATATCTTTTTGTATTTGCTTTCTTTAATGTTGGACGAGAACTTTGATATTAGTCTCATGTCTGAGCGCTAAGCTTGAAGCTGGAGGCTAAAGGGGACTAGCCTAGCTTAGCATGAAGACTAGAAGCAGCTAGCCTTGCAAATTCAATAAACACACCAACACACACTCCTAAATCTGACTAGATAACACACTCGTACACTGTGGATGTGTGTGTGGACTACTGAGCGACCCAGGAAGCTGCTCAGTCTTCATGCTTAGCTCGGCTGAGCTTTCATTCTATGTTCCCTGCTGGATGTAATGGGTTATGAGGACTGTAATATCAATGTTAAAATTAATGCTAATTAGCTTTTGCAGTACATGCAGCCATGTTAACGTGACATACAGGCCCACAAACGCAGCACACAGATCCAGGCCGTTGGATTGAATGAGTATCTATTTTACACAGTCTATGTTCGGCTCCCATCATCAGCTCAGGCCTGAATGGAATATTATTTTTGTGAATGAAGCTTTGAGGAACAGAAACAGCTGTTTGCGTGAGCGACAGAGAGCTGCAGGTGAAATCCAAACTCCCGTTTGTTGTTAGTCAAACACGTCTTTACGGCTGAAGTCTTTAAAGGTCTGATAAACGACGGGACACACTGCCACCTACATGGCCTATCTCTATGTATACACCTTAACTACAAATCATCTATTTTTCTTATGACAAAAAACATTACTCATCTATTGACAGGATGATCAAAGGTTTAAGTCAGTTTGGCGTAAGTGCACATACAGAAGCATGAGGAGCACGTTGAGTTAATATGGTGATGTTCACACGATCAATGAAATACTTTCTGTGACCTTTCCTCTCTATAGATCTCACTATTATTTACAATATTAACGCCACAACAGACTGCGACGCATCGCACAGATAGAAACCCACACTAGTGCCGTACGAGATGTATCTTCAGCACATTGGCTAAACTCTGAGGCTGGATTCACACCGGATCAGGGGCTGTGGCCATCAACGCAAGTCGTCCCATTCATTTCAATGTGGGAAGTGCGTTCAAGCGCCGCAATAGACAATCATGTAACCGACCATCCAGAGCTGTACAAGCGGCCATGAGTACACAAGACGTTAATCGTCGTACAAATGGGCCGTTTGAGTAACCCTCCCACAACGCCATACAACTCGGCGCTAATCGCCAAAACGCCTGATTTGGTGTGAATGCAGCGTGAGACCTGATGGCCTCGGCGGCACACTTTCTGTTGTTTTCCAAACTCAACGAGGCCCAAACTGCTCCGCTCACGCGACGCCACACGGCTTTAGAGATACAACTTGCCTATAAGATACACATTGGGATGTACAATGGCCCCACGTTAGAAACCCCAGCTGTCAGAAGAACCCACACGCTGAGAGGGCACGGAGCACGAGGTGAGGAAGTGATGGTGATATCACAGGGTGCTGAGCCTGAGTGACTTGGTTTCGATGGACGGCTGTGAGACGAGGTGAGCTCTTGGTGTGACGGGGGCAGTGTTTGGACACAGTTCACAGTCAGCAGTGGCAGCCCTTTTCGGCGACCGCGGTAGGTAGTCCCTCATCGTCGTCGGCCGGGTAGAGGACCTTGGCGGTGAGGCCGCTCTTCACCCCGTCCCAGCCGTCGCGGGTGACGATCTCCCCCATCTTCATCAGCTCGTAGATGTCTCTGGTCAGCAGCTCGAAGGCCCGGTCCACGTTGCTGTTGCACTTGGCCGACGTCTCCACGTAGCGGATGCCCATCTCGGCCGCCAGCTGGTCGGCCTCGTCCCGGCTCACCTTGCGGTCCTTGTTGAGGTCGCTCTTGTGGCCGATGAGGATGTAGACCATGTGGTGGGGCAGAATGTGCTCGCTCACCTCCTTGTGCCACTCCCTCACGTGGTCAAAGGTCTTGCGGTTGCTGAGATCGAACACCAGTAGCCCGCCCACGGAGTTACGGTAGTATGATGTGGTGATGGACCTGGTGGGCACACAGATTAATGACGTGTTAGTCACCTGAGACAAAAGTGTGACCTCAAGAGATATAAGAAAAGTCTCAATAAGTAACTCGCTAGTGAAGCTGTAGTCCGGTTCACTGAAGGCCGACCACTGAAGTGACACAGCAACGCTTTCCTTTCAGACGTGTTAGTATTGAACTAAGTCTCCTTATGTCATCGCTCTAAAGGTCGGCCCTGCGAAGCCTGCCTGTCCCTTGTTCTGGAGTCAAATCTCATGGAAGTGTGACGTCTTCATTTGTTCTACAACTCTGGTCAGATCCCTGTTCTCCTTCACCGTACTGCAACCAGCGTTTACTCAAACCCACACACACGGCCACTGTTTTCAATATGTGTTCATGAATGTTGCAGGTCCCTACTCTGCACTGTCTGTGTGTTCTGTGTGTGTCCTGTCGCCTTTAAGCACCAACCAAACACAGTGCAGATGACAAACGGCGGCCTCTTTATATTTTGCCCACCGCCCCAAAAAAAACTAGTGCTCGTGGTCATTTAAATTCTGTATGCACAATATTGATTAAACAATTACAATTACATTTTGAAACAGGGTACCTTTACAAGACAGAATGTGGTAACTTGCCTGAGGTGAATGATGGTATTGAATTAAGGTGAATTTAATAGTAATAAATCAAATGCCCTGAATGTCTGGAGCCCGGGGGTTGACCCCCCCTCCCCCATTGGCCCAGCCTTGAAAAGATCCCTTTATGCACATGTCCAAATTCGTGCACATGGTGGTTTTAACATTTTTGCTAAATTGATTTCACAAACACTTCTCATAAGTAAGAGGAGACAGAAATGAAAGTGTGGTGCAGCCTGAAGGAAAACACCCTCTGAAGGTTTGTCTTCAAAAGGGAAAGCAGATCTGAGATCTGAGAGCGGAGCTGCTTCTGCACACTGAGAAGAGCTTTCAAGAGAAATTGTCCATGACAGCAAGGACACATGAAACAGAAATAGCAACAGGGCAGAGGAATGCACACCAACAAGCAGATTTGACATCCTTGTGTTGCACGGGAGACTGTGGAGTCAGTATCTCAAGGAATCAAACATGGGGCCTAAATGTGAGGAGGCTGCTCATCATCCGTGAATGATGCTCCTCGAGTTTCACTGTTTTATATAGGCCAGGACATCTTAAGATCAAGGCCTATATAATCGTCTCCGGACCCCTTTTCTCCAAGTAACTGCATCACAATAAGAGAGGAAATGGCCTTAATTTAATTTAATTTTGCATTTTGCAAAAGCAGCCGAACCAATAAGGCCTCTCCGTTATTTAACGACCACTCTGCACGGTGCAGAATGAACGTTTTCAGACATTTATGTGCATTTTCTTTTCTGTTTTTCGTACCTGAATCGCTCCTGTCCAGCAGTGTCCCAGAGCTGCAGCTTGATTTTCACCCCGGGCTCGATATCAAGCGATCGGGCATAAAAATCCACCCCGACCGTCGGATCCGCCACCTCACTGTAGATCCCGTCCGTGAAGCGTTTCAGCAGCGACGACTTCCCCACTGTGGAATCCCCGAGTAAAATGATCCTGAATTGGTATTGCCACAAAATATCCATGGCATGACTATAACAAGGGGATACCAGCGGAGTGCGTGTGAAACAAAGCCCTGCGCGCGCCGTGTTTACATGAAGCTGCTGCTGCTCAGGAAGAGACGCGGCGCACAGAGCTGCAGCTATCATGTGATGCTCTACCTACAACCATCAACCTCCTGCAGCCGAGCATCACACACCTGTACTGCATCTTAGAAAACTGTTCAACCATAGTGCGTTTTTAAGATGCAACAAAAACACAATTCAGGTTTTCTCAGGGGAATATAAAGTCCGCTGGTTTTATTTGTGGTAGGACATTTCAACTAGATTGTGTTAAATTATAGCAGATTATTTGTACACAATTTGAAAATGTTCATGGCCATGTAATATTTCGCAAGTGTGTATTTGGAGAATGACACTGCACTGTTATCTCAGAACCACCAGAGTCCGAGAGGAGGCTGCTGTCCGTGGTTCTGAAGGAGGCTTCAGCACCAGCTGCTTACGGACTGTACAGTATATTTATTTCTCTATACACAATATATCCACTTATATCTTCTTTGTGAAAGAAAATGTGCGTTTAGTGAAATCTTCAAATCAGTTTTTGTGTTGGTATTAATGTGCCAAAGTGACAATGAATCTAAACGACAGACGGGGTTTCCTTTAACGCTTGTAAAATACATATCCCGTCATGCAACGGGGTCCATGGGAGCTATGTGGACCAATCAGCGGACTGTTGCTCGGCGCCAGCGTATATAAGCGCACGGGCCACTCCTAACAGTCTCTTTCCTCTTCAAACCGTCCGCGAGCACAAAGTCGAGCAGACATTTAATCTGGTGAGGCCTCAAATGTTCTTTTCTTTCATTAATGCTTTCAAAGTACTTTGCTACAGTTAACTAAAGAGTTTACAGCCTACTGAAGAGCTGGCTTTATTAATGTTGACGCCAGTTATTGGAGTTTGCTTAAACGCACAAGCGAGTAGCTAGCTAACTTTAGCTTATGTTGCTACTTTACTTTAGTCATGTGGGGTCCGCGAGCTTAACTACTTAATAACAGCACTGAGTTACTTTTATACAAAGCTCCACATTGAGCCTGTTTGTGTTGTAGTTTAACAGATGCTAGATATGATTATGCTAAGGCTTTTGTAAAGGATATCTTACCGCTAATGTGAACCACGTGGCACTGCCCCCCCTCTACTCTTTAATTCAGAAATCTTTCTACAACTTACCTTTCCGTGAGCTGTTCTGCAATGCACCAGGTGTGATCTGACATGTGCGCCTAATATCCCCCAAAAATTACAACTAGCATTAGATGATGCCTTCAAGTGCCCCTCGTGTCCACGGACTAACGACATGTGGTGCACTGAAACTATTTAAAAACCAGTTGGGTTGTCTTTATTACTAACACTAATGTGAAGATGAACGCACCTAATTACACGCTTAAGTTGAATAACTAGTTATTTGTGTGGCGTATCAGTCATTCCTCAATGTAAACCTTCTACATGCACTGACTTCATCTCATTTACCTCTCCAGAACCTGCCGGTATCAGGATCTCTCCCTGTCCTCTGCAGCCATGGCTGTGTGCAGACTGCAGGTATGTTGTTTCCCATCAGCACTTCATACCGTTTACAAACCAGGCTCCTATCGAAGCCGTTCATGCTCTTCAGTAGCAGCGAATGGTCAACATGAAGCCGAGAAGAAGACCTTTCACCGACGGTCGCTGGTCAGTTCGTAAATAACTGGTCCAGCAACATTAAGGGGAAGGACACTCTAATAAATCCTAGACTTTGTGTATATTTAAAAGTGATTTCTATTAAGTGCTGTACTCCCTCTCTGCAGGTTTGGGGTGAAGATGGAAGTGCGAAACATGACAACCTCCCATGGCAGGTGCTTAATGCCACATTTTGAGTTTAAATGTTCCTGGCTGTGATTACAAACTTGCCCTCACTGATAAGGTGTGATTGAGACATTTATTGCCTGAGCCACATTAATGAAAGGACATATAACATGAGGAAGATTCCTTATTAAAGTAATATCTTCTCATTACTGGGCCTTTGTTTCTGCAGGTGCTGGGTGACATGAAGATAAACTGGAGACTACAGCACATGCAGGTACTTTCTGAGCCATGTGTTGAATATAAATGCTCCTGGCTGGTGATTACAAACTTGCCCTCACTGATAAAGGTGTGATTGAGACATTATTGACTGAGCCCTTTGCTTGTGAAAATGAGCAGTTTGATTTAGTGAAGGATTTTAAAACTGACTGACTGTTCTGTCTTTAGGTAACTCATGGCTGAGATAAAGTGACCAGATGAAGACTTCTCACGTCAAGGTAACTTTATATAACATGTGTTTAGTCTAATGCACATTACAGCACGCTATCCTAAGGACCGGGGCTTGTTCGTAGCTCTAGGTTCTCCAAGTGCATGCTAGATAATAGGGTGGTCTTTGACTGTTGTGGCCCCTTCTGCCACTAGCAGCCACTCTACTGTCCAACAGATCCTCTTTCAGACATAAGAGATCATGTCTGTCCATCTTCATGCTTCTAACAGGATTTCTCCTCGTGTAGGAATCTGAATGAGCTCCACATCACTGGGGGGCTGCGCGGGCCAGCACGCAGACTGTGAAGGTAAACTTATGTTCTTTGCACTAATGTATATTCTGATCGATGATGACGAAAATAATAATAGCAGACTGTTGGATGAAGCTTTCGGATATGGGACTGAGATCAGCTTTTAAATAATGATAATGTCAGAAAAGGCTGCCGACGTGTGCTAAATATTCTGTATATTGTGTTTCAGGTCCGGTGACAAGACGAGTGACACGACGAGTGTTCGGAGGAGAAGGTTGTCGCTAACATCTGTAACTGCAGCAGGAACATCCACTGATGTCTGGGAATGTTTTTGTTTCTCATGTTGTGATCATTGAATGAAATAAACGACACAAAACGACTTTTTTGAGAATCCCTTTATTTTATATTCTTGTGGAAATTTAAAGACACTGTAAATGTAGAAGGGCTTATTTACAGTAAGGCCACAAAGTGAACAATGAATGTAGAGCTGCTGCATGTCACTTGGATAGCAAATCTCCAGGCTAGTCAGAACATGCAACTAGGAGAACAGCCCGTAATATTCACAGGACTCGTGAAATAAACTTCAAATTTAGCAGTTGGGCACCAGCGTCCACTTATTGCATTTAAGCTCCTGCAGCTTTAGTTGTGTCTGTATTTGATAATGACTCATCGGCAATGAACATGAGAAAACATCTTTATTTGAATTCATTCACTTGAGATCGACGGTAGTTTTAACTCAGATCTCAGAGTCTGGGCTGCTGCTGCCGCTCCGGTCGCTGTACGTGTCCCTGCGTCAAAGACAGAAGTGAAGTTATTCTGATAAACGGTCCGTATTGAATGAGTAGAAGGAAGCTGTGTTACCGTGGAGACAGCCGGCAGCCCTTCTGTAAGTATCCCGGCAGCTTCCCGGCCGCAGCCAGCAGCAGCCCGAGGTACGGGGGCGAAGGCTTGATGGGGCGAGAGGTGAACTCGGGGTGATACTGCACGCCCACGAAGTATGGATGATCTGGGAACACAATTCTGTTTTCAGAATGGAAGTGCACAGACGGAGACCTGCTACAGTCAATTCAGCGTTTCTCGTTTCGTACCTTCCAGCTCGATGACCTCCATCCTCTCCCCGTCGACGTCTTGACCTACGAAGCGGAACCCTTTCTCCTCAAAGTGACTCGTTACATTAACTTCAAGAGCAGATTGCACAAGGCGATGATGGTCGGGGGCGTACGCGTTGCTCCACCATGAATGACCAGCATGTGCAACAATTAGTCAAGTAATGTAACATAAGACCATCAGTCAATTCAGCCCAACTCTGTCAAAGCTGCCTTAACCATGCCACCTCACTTCTTCAGCATCAACACGTGTAGAAAGAAACTATGCACAACATTCACGACACTATAGAGAAGATATCGTGGGATGCACCAATCCAGAATGTGGTTATTCTGTAAGTGTAGGGCAACATCAGACTTCAACACTAATAGACATTCAATTTTAGACATTGTCGAGGTAGCAAGAGTGAAATACCTCCAAACAGCTGACATTGTTGTTAGCTTATCTAGCCATGTGGGCTACCAGCTGCTGAAGCATGACGTAGTAAGCGCATAATGAAGCGTAAACATGGAACTGAATTGAATAGATCGGCTCTACAGATACCCGATCCAACTACTGGAGTCGGCTCTGAACAACCAGCTGACTCTGAAACACAGCGTGTAAATAAGACTAAACTTTGGCTTCAGGAGTCGTATTTCTCCTCTTTTGGAGGCAAACGCTGCATTTAAACAGTTTTGGTAGAAAACCTCCAGTTATTCCAACGTGTGTGTTCACGGGCGGTTACCTTATCGCTCGCCGTGCAGTCACATCATTTAAATAGACGAAATTAGCTAAAGAGTGTTTCTCTTGGATTGTAATGCCAGTAATGGCTTTGCAGCCATTTTGCCGACAGCATGTTGACCTGAGTGAGATATCGACGCCGCCTCACAAATCCCTGACTTGGGTCAAAGACGTGCACAGCTGTTCCACGCTGGTAATAACAGTTTAAACTATATCATGTGAAAACGCGGCATCACCGCCTTCTTGCGTCAAGCTAGCACGCCGCCCAATCTGTCCACTGAACACACAGCCGCAGTCAACCTGAAATCTTTATCCCGAACACTGCCTGGTACTGATAAAAAAGTAATCACATTACTGCAACACAGAATGGATTATTGCCAAATGCTGTTGACAGCTGAAGATACACAACGTTGATAGATAGACGGAGCTGGGATTCAGCTTAGACGAGCACAGTGAGGTCTTTTGGAGGCGACATTGCATTTCACAAACGTAACTCCCTTGGAGAAAATTGGCTTTGGTTGCACAACGGCAGCCCTAACTCCTCCCTCGGTGATAAGAGGAAATCATTTCCTGATAAATAGAAGAAATCACATTGCAGTCGTGTATAAAAGTTTGCCAAGTTTCACAGGCCTCAGAACTTCCAAACTGTATTGTTGTTGAACACCATTCCAGGTTTGCTTTAGCAACACTGCCAATAACACTTCTCCAATAACAGAAGCAATTAAAATGTCTCAAAAGCCATCAAAGAGGCGCCATGGACTTCAGCCGGCTCTCACCGACGGTTTCTAATATGCAACACATCTAATGCTGCGTCAGACGGGGAGGTGTGAGATGTGTGCCGTACTTTATCATTTCAAATTGGTCATTTTTATCCATTTCCAGCTTAATTGAGTCTATTTTCCTTCAGCCAAAAAGACAATTACAGCTAGATTGTTTAATCTGTTGCTCCTGCAGTCCCAGAGTACTGGGGAGTTCTAGCTGTCTGGGAAATGATGTGTACTTATATATATAGATTTCTGTTTTCTTTCTTTAGAAGATGGGTGATAAACAAGCCTTGTTCCTTTGCCATCCCATCTCACGACTTATAATTACACATTGTACTCATTGTGCTTATGAGCAACGTGTCACCATTGTACAAAGGTTCCATTAAAGAATCTTGTGTTATTTCCTCCAGAACAACCACATTTCATCATTGCCTTTTGTGCAAGCATACGCTCCATTTTCTCCATTTACAGCTTCCACATCTGCCCCAGGAGAGCTGTGTGTCGGGCTATTTTTTGTTGGATTAACACTGAGCCGGATCCACGGCGCTACACACCGAGGAACCTTTCTACATCCTCCCAGCAGCGCGTGAAAGCCCACCTTCTCGTATCAGCGCCCATTTCAGTGTGGTCTTTTCAAGCCAACCTCCTCCCGACCTCCAATCTCAGAGTGTTTCTCTCCGAGTGCCAGGGCTGCTCGGCGTTGGGGTTTGCCCACATGGTTTCATTTGAAGATTAAATTACCTTCTTGCTCCGACTCCGTGGAGCCCCCGCTAACAGGGGCACGGTGCACTTAAACAGCACGGCAGCTTTTAACCTCAACAATCAAACATTCTGTAGGCGAATGCATGCAGACCTCCGAGTGAAGCCACATGCTGATCTGGAGCATTAGCCTGAACACAAAAGAAAAACAAAGTCTTCTTCTTCTTTCCTGGATCAGCATCAAAGCTGCACGGCACAACTTGTTGGCAGCCCCAAAAGGGAAGCACTTCAATACTCATAGATCCTGCCACATGACGTCAACAAACTGCAAGGCTCAGTCTTTAAAAGGTTTAAACCGAGAGCCACAAACCTCCATACTTTTAAAGTAGCAACCAAAATGTGTCGTAGCATCCTGCAGCAACAAGTGTGCCGGAAGGTTCACAAACAAAACGCCATTTATCACATTTGCTCCAAGGATCCAACAACTGACATGATGCAACCCTCTGCAACGCAGCCAGCAGGTGAAGCACTTTGTGTTAACGTGTTCATTTACAAGAGATTCTCTGCACTAACTAAAGAAGCTTTACTAAATGGATGGCTATATTCAATTCAGGACAAGTGCTTTGCTTCTGAACCATCGCATATTTCTTTGAATTGAAGATTAGGTTCCACAAACTGAGTTAAAACAAAGATTTCATGCCAATACAGAAGCCCTGTGTGTGTGAGATATCAGCAGCAGCTCTCACACACGCAGGCCGGGTGGTGTTGACATTTTCACTACGAGTGAGAGGCTCAAGAATTAGTCGACTAATCGATTAGTCGACAGGCAGGAAATCAATCTGCAACTATTTTGAGTCATT
>NC_041365.1:21120271-21132771 GCF_900634415.1 Cottoperca gobio
TGAACACACCTGAACACATGAACACCTGAACACACATGAACACACCTGAACACACCTGAACACATCTGAACACATCTGAACATACCTGAACACACATGAACACCTGAACACACCTGAACATACCTGAACACACCTGAACATACCTGAACACACATGAACACCTTTACACACATGAACACCTTTACACACATGAACACACCTGAACACACCTGAACACATCTGAACACACCTGAACATACCTGAACACACATGAACACCTGAACACACCTGAACATACATGAACACACCTGAACATACCTGAACACACCTGAACATACCTGAACACACCTGAACACACCTGAACATACCTGAACACATGAACACACTTGAACACATGAACACACTTGAACACCTGAACACACCTGAACACATGCACACCTGAACACACCTGAACACATGAACACACTTGAACACCTGAACACCTGAACACACCTGAACATACCTGAACACATGAACACCTGAACACACATGAAAACCTGAACACACCTGAACACATGAACACCTAAACACACATGAACACCTGAACACACATGAACACACCTGAACACATCTGAACACACATGAACACCTTTACACACATGAACACACCTGAACACACCTGAACACATCTGAACATACCTGAACACACCTGAACATACCTGAACACACCTGAACACACCTGAACACACCTGAACATACCTGAACACATGAACACCTGAACACATGCACACCTGAACACACCTGAACACATGAACACACTTGAACACCTGAACACATGAACACACTTGAACACATGAACACACTTGAACACCTGAACACACCTGAACACATGCACACCTGAACACACCTGAACACATGAACACACTTGAACACCTGAACACACCTGAACATACCTGAACACATGAACACCTGAAAACACATGAACACCTGAACACACCTGAACGCACATGAACACATGCACACCTGAACACACCTGAACACATGAACACATGAACACACTTGAACACATGAACACACTTGAACACCTGAACACACCTGAACACATGCACACCTGAACACACTTGAACACATGAACACACTTGAACACCTGAACACACTTGAACACCTAAACACACTTGAACACCTGAACACACTTGAACACCTGAACACACTTGAACACCTGAACACACCTGAACACATGCACACATGAACACACTTGAACACCTGAACACACTTGAACACATGAACACACCTGAACACATGCACACCTGAACACACCTGAACACACTTGAACACCTGAACACACTTGAACACCTGAACACACCTGAACACACTTGAACACCTGAACACACCTGAACACACTTGAACACATGAACACCTGAACACCTGAACACCTGAACACAGCTGAACACACTTGAACACATGAACACCTGAACACACCTGAACACATGAACACCTGAACACACTTGAACACATGAACACCTGAACACACCTGAACACATGAACACCTGAACACACTTGAACACACCTGAACACAGCTGAACACATGAACACCTGAACACACCTGAACACAGCTGAACACAGATCAACGATTATAAAAAAGCATGAGCCACATAATCGACAGATTGTCGTGGATGGCTCCTCTCTGACTGCAGGCTTGCAAAATAAAATAAAAAATGTATTCTTGACTTGAATTTATCCCGGTCTATTAATAAAAGTGAGTCTTCCCGGCACGTATCACAGAGCGGTGCCCTGCAGAGAGGACTGCGCTCTGGGTTTGAGGCTGGGGAACGCACACAGCCGAGGTTACCCTCACAGTCCTCTGCTGCCGTTGTTTTGGTGTCCGTGTTGCATTTGCAGTGATTTAATATGAGCAGAAAGGTAAATGAAGGATTGCAGAGGAAGCTGTTGTGCAAGTGGATGCCGAGCTGCTGCAGTGGCACTTTTCTGCCATGCAGTGCTTAAGTCAGGCCTTTAGCGCTGGTTTTATTATCCAATCCACAATATATTATGTATACAAGAAGCTCAGTGGATATAAGTCACAGGTCATTGTAAGGTCCCGGCTCTTTCATAATTCATCCGGGCAGCAGCGAGCGTCCCCTCATAACTGATGAATAGGATCTGCTGGTGTTTCAGTATAAACACTGCCGGTTTCTCATGTTAAGGTGGCTTCACTTTAATGCTCCATGTGGCAAAAACAATCACACTGGATTGTGCTTTCCTCTGCACCCCAGGGACTTTTATTAAGAAGAGTCTGCAGACATTATCTCTTGGCAAACCTGAACTGGCACAGAGAACTCCACAAGGTGCTGTAGTTCTCATGCATTTAAATGTTGTCCTTCTCCTCTTTCACAGATGTTTGAATGTATGAGAAATAATGGCCTCAATTGTGCATGCACCTGTTTTCAGAGGGGAGTGTGGGTGGATGAAGCAATGCAAAGGCCTGCGGGTGGAGGAACGCAGTGAAGTAAAGTTTGGTCTTTTTATATTTAATATAAAATGTCTTCCCTGGTGATGATGAGAGGAACATTCAGAGGCTGCTGCAGGTTTTGACCTTTAACTACCTGAAACTGTGAAACATTACAAAAATACATTCATTGATTTTCAACTCTTTGTATTTTCAGCCCTTGTGGTCGTATTCAAAAGAAAAGAAGTAAATGAAGATATAATGCACAGCTGGGCCAGGTGTGCATCTTTATTACTTTACACTTAAACTTTATTACTGCACTTCCTTAAAGATGGGGTTGTGCATTAAAGTTTGTTTTTTTACTTATGAACATAAAACCTCAATTACTGCTACGTGACAATAGAGATATAAGTGCTTATGTTACAATAATAATATTTATTTCTATTTATTATGATTATGCTTATTCTTCTTTCAATGAATTTCATATGATTTTTATTTATTACTATTAAGAAATTATTATTATAATTATATTTTCTTTTTACCCTTATTTTATTTTTAAGTGCTTATTTTACAATAATAATATTTATTTCCCTTTATTATGAGTATTACTAATATATGTGTTTTCTAATTATTTCTATACTTTTTATTTATTATTTTTATACTCGCTTAAAAATAATGCTTTTGGATTTACATGAAGTTTACAGCATGTCTTTGTTTTGTTTTATTTATATTGTAGATGAAATGAGTTTGTAACATGGAGAACAAAGTGCATGTAAAAGTAATAAAAACTAAATATATGTATATATACAGTATATATATGTTATATAAGTTACCTGTGTGATCCAGGCACCAAGTGATGTCTTGCATTAATAACAAAACAGTCCGACCGTCAGGCTGCAGCTCTGCTCAAGTTCTGTCTTTGTGAAGTACAAATAGTTTCACCGTCACATCTTCAGCCACCATTTTTGTTCCTCAACACAAAAGAGCAGCGGTGCAAAGATGGAGGTCGGTCAGGAGTGTGATTGTTGGTCCTCGTGAGGAGTGTGGCCTTCGACTGCAGCGACTGTCAACATCGTGCTCTGAGCCTTCCCAACAGTTTCCCTCAGAGTTGTCCTTGAAGGCTCGTCCAGCCTGAGGAGAACGTGAGCAGCATTTGATATTCGTCTGAATGTCCACTCCGATGATCACACCGCTCTTCATCCTTTTCATCTGAGGTTTTTTAGTCATCTTACGAATGACTGACTTTGTGCACCTCTGCTCATTTAGACCTGAAGTCTGCACGAGTTAAACGCGTCTACAGAGCGCGACAGTAGAAGTTGTTAACAGGTAAGATAAGGTAAGAGTTCACTGATGCCAGAGCGTCTTCATCAAGGCTCCCTCGATGGAGACACGTGAGGCTGCACTACGCAACACAAGGCATTGTGGGACTTTAGGACTTTTACTGTCTTAATATGAAATAAAAATGGAGTCAAAACACTTCTATTATCATTAATTAGCTTGTGCTAAAACAGCTAGCTAACGTTAGCGCCCGAGCTAACACAGAGTGGACGACTTCATGTGTTCACTTCTGACAGCTGTATTCTCATTAACGTGAGAACAGCTGTTGGCGAAGTTATCACAATCTCATCTTGAGTTAAAGTCGACGTTTTTGAGATGTCGCGTCCGCGATGGGAGACGAGGTGAGAGGTGAGTTCACAGTGACCTTGACCTTTGACCCCCAAAATCTAATCAGTTCACCCGTTCATCAAGTGGACGGACGGACGGTCTGTTAAAGTTGTAATTCTCTTTAATTAGAAAACATTGCCTGCAGCCAGTTCGCCGCTGCCTCCACAGCAGGACCTGAAGCAGGGGGGGGGGGGGAAGCAGGCACATAACTAAAATGTTTTATCTATAAATCTGTGGATGAAAGTTCCATAGTGCAGATTAAAATACCTTTCCACCCGTCCAGGTAAGTGGGCTTACATTATAAACAGGACACACGTCGATGTGTAGGAGTCAGCTATAAAGCTTTACACCTGTTATATAACTTCATTATATATTATATTATATATTATATATATATATATATATATATAACTTCATATATTTATATATAACTTCATTATATATATATTCAGCCGTATTCCATCTAAACAGGAAGTTTAGAAAAAGTGTTTCCTGGAAATAAAAAGCAAGAAAAGCACTTTGCAAGAGTTCATTGAAGAAGCTGTTTTCAATAGTTGCAAGTTGTAAAAGTTGGGAACATATTGAATAAGAAAGTGGAATGCATTGATTGAACTAAATGATTGATTGTTTTATGGTTTTGCTGAACGCCTTGACTTGTTACTTAAATGCTAATATGAGCAGCTTCCCTCACAATCTGCTTCCGCTGTCAAACTGAATGAAATATGTTGAATCTCTCCTCTGACAGGAAACTAAATCACATGTGGCATCTGGAAGTTTTATTCAATCTATTAATGTTTTCTCAAGCAAAGCACATCTCTGAGCTGACCTTTCACACACACCGCCTCTTCTTTAGATCACTAAAGTAAATTCAAAGAATAAATGTAATAGTTTCCAGAGTCAGCGTGACGCAATCTAAAGCTCACAGGCATGTGTAGCTCCGTCCGTGTGCAGAAAGCCCACTCAGCGCTGTGTTGTCGTGAACAGACTGTAATTATGGAGCATTTTGTACGAGACGTTTTTCATTCCCACTCAATAATCTTCCAATAAAGCTAAGGGGGTATGCGGGGGAATAGAATCAGTGTCAACATGAGAAATAAAACTGGTTTGTTTGTGAAGGAAACATGAGGGCGGTAATGAAGAGGGGCATTTTTATAAAAGATATCGCAGGTTTTATTATTAATTCATTCATAGTGTCTTAGCGGACTGTAGTCGTGTGTGTGTCTGCGGATCATCTCACGTCGGGCCCCGTCAGCCTCTTTGTGCACGTTGATGACTGTGTGCTGCACAACCTCTCCTGGTTGCATTGATTCACAATTTTAAAAACTATTTCATTGACTCTGTTAACCGTCACTAACTGCTGACTCAGTGCTCTTCACCGGCCGGTAGTGAAACACTCTGCAGATTAATCCCACAGCGACATGTTACGATTTCCTAAAGTGACACACAATGCAAGAGGAATGATTGTTATCCTAGCCGCCATCTTGATTGTAAGGGAGCCTGGAAGGACAATCATCTCCTTTCTGTCTTCTTCTGTTCTGGTGCGTCTGCATGTCTTTCACACGTTGTCTGCTGTGATCTGACTTGTGCATCTTTTTTACTGTGCAAAATCATTTGGTGAGCAAATCTAATAATCTCATTTACGGTATGTGTGTTGCTGCACACAGAGCAGGTAGGGATCTATATGCCACGCCATGTTTAGATGACCCAACCCTCGAACAACCCAACGTAACCCAGAAACGAGCAGCACACATTTAAAGCCCTTCACCTGTTTACCACTAACATATTCTCTGTTCAGCCGGCCCCAAAATGTAGCACAGAAGCTCCACCTGTTTTCAGAGAGCACACAGTGTTGTACAAATCAAACGCACCCTGTTGTTTTGACTGCATCTTCCCAACTGTGTGCTCTCGGCTGCATGCATATCCACATCAAGCCCGAGCCGGCTCTCATGATGAATGTGCGTGCACAATGCCCTCAAAGAACACTTCACTGTAAAATATTGGTCGTGTCGAGGGTCATTTTTATTCAGTGTGTGTAACGGATACACAGACACGAGCTCCGTCGCCTTATATATCAAGCAGAACAGCATGTGAAGTGCAGTTTGTCCCAACATAGCAGTGTTACGCAGCTACTTATCACTTTTAATGGAGTTTAATGACATTAGGCCTACTCAGCAGAGTACACTCTGCTGGTGGAGAAGCAGACTGGGAGGCAACATCTGGCTGCGGACATGCAGTAAACTCTTTACAGATTACATTTAGTTTTAACAGGCCTGTAAAGTGATGGCAGTAAAACATGTCAGCCAACTTCACTTATTTGAAATTCATTTCATTACTTAAAGCAGAATCAAGGAAGAATTCTGTTAAGTGCAGTCTGCCTGTGTCCCCAGACAACTACTTAGATGTTGAGGAAAACTTAAAAACGTGGCGACACCTGAACATTACTGTTTATAAAACTGCCTTAGAAGCACAACATGTGGTTTCTTCCCCTGTCAATCAAAACAATAAGAGAAGACAGCGCAGCGGCCCATGGGGGTTCTTTCATTGCAGTCAGCTTCTCCCGATTAGGAATACTTTATTGTTCATCGTTCAGGATATTTCTACCGAGAGCCGAATTATCCACAGAGGTCTCCTGCTCTCCAAAACAAACAGACCCGGAGAGTAACGCTGGTGAAAACGCTGAATAAAGCAGTTTCACTTTAAAAACCAGTGTTTCCCCGGTGAACGCAGGTCGGAGCAGCTACAACCTAAAGGTGTGCTCAGCTTGTTTCTTCAAAATCCTTCATCCGGTAAAAACGAGCAGGATCTATAAAGTGTAACGTTTAAATGTGGCTTAAAACTGGAAATAAAGTCACTTTATGAAGCTTCTGGAAGACACGCGCATGCGCAAATGGGACAAAGCCATCGCAGGAGACCCAACACTTCACGTTCACTTGATCACATTACAGATTTCTGTGGGTTGGAAACGTGTTGGAAACATTTGGTATTATGTAGGTACACAACTCAACAACATATATGACACATAACAGTGATGAAATGTTACACATTATATGTTCAAAGTACGTTTTAATTGCGGTAGAGAAATCCAAATGCATCATATTTCACCACGAAATAATATTTTAAAAGTTCACACTTCATTTAAAAGTAAATAAATTATATTAGAGAAATTAAATCAGAAAGAAACGGAGGTACCCGCCGGGGAAAAGCAAACAGATTCATACTTAAATTCAGTGGAGATTTAATTTAGGATGAAACTAATTCTTTCCTACGAGATGAATACAAATGGTTTAAAGAGCCGCTGGTAGAGAGAGAGGTGCAGGGAACACAAACACACTGCAAACATTATGAAACGGATCATTCTGCAATACTTATACATATAGCAAGTATTTTACTTACAGCAGATATTTCTGCACTGATACTTATACTCAGGACAAATATCTGAGTACTTCCTAAAACACTGAGCAAGTATTTACTCAAGGACTGAAGTATTTCCATTTCCTGCCACTTTATACTTACTAATATAAATATTGTACTTTTTACTGCTCTACATTTATTGTATAGCTTTAGTTCATTTGAAGATTCACTTTAATAATACGCAATATAACCAACACATAATGTATTATTATAGGTTAAGATAAACTGATCTCTGGGTGAAATGTACGAGCCTCATATCATAACATAACATTAATGCATCAATAATTATAATATGCATTGTTCTGAAATGGTTGTGCAGAATGAGTCGTTAAATAAGTACATTTTAATGCTAATACTTTTGCATTTTTACTTTTAAACTGTGGTGTTACACGAGCTGGAGGCCAACAAATAAAGATCACCCGCCACCTTTTCTAAGTTTCTAACTTTAACAGACGGTGACAGTGTTTCTGCAGCTCGATAATAATGCCTGTCACTCCGCTCCTCTGCAGGGACAAGACAGATGCAGAGAAAGGTCACATGAAACTTACATAATGCAGATTGAATAAACTTTCCTACGCTGAAAGATGTGTTCATTGGGATTCGAGAGGCGATTCAGGTCAGCGAGTGTAATCTGAGCGAGCCGGAGGCAGCGTGCAGCTCCTCACTGTACAGAGTCATGGCCGACCTGCTGCATGTGAGACCAATATATTCCTGCTGCCTTTTTATCATCTTAGTTTTAAGGTTGAGATAACAAAGATTATGGGGCTGTAAAACAACATTAACACGGTCTTATAAACGCTATGATATCTGCCATCAAGGCTCTTATTTATAAAACAATCAGACTGCTTTTAAAACTGGAATAATACCAACCTTCAAATTGTGTATACATATACATATATATATATATATATATATGTATATATATACATATATATATATATATATACATATATATATATATATACATATATATATATATATATATATATATATATATATATATATATATACATATACATATATATATATATATATATATATATATACATATATATATATATACATATATATATATATATATATCTACATATATATATATGTATATATATATATGTACTGTATATATAGTTTAGTTTCGTCTTTGTGGAGTATTAATGTATTGTTCCGTGTTTACATAAGCGATGACTCTGAATGAGCCTCACAGGCTTCCTTCCTCTCCTGCACTGAAATGACTGTATGTATTTTGTATCTTAATAATTGTACATAAAAACTCAACTGACAGTCATAATTCAGTGTTTTGTTCATCATCGCACTACGAGACTAACTGCAGATTCAGAACACAGAAGCTGCAGACGGGCCGCTTTCTGTGTTCTGCGAGATAAAATGAATGTTTTTGTGAATGGAGTCTGATAACAGCTTCAGTTCCTGACAGAAGGCTGTCTGACAGCAAGGGAAAGCATTCTAAATATCCCCAGCAGAGCACGGGTAGCTTCCTGCTGGTACTTCCTGTCTGTCTCTATAAACTGTGGGCGTGCAGACCGCCGTCTACTGAAGGATCCTCAAACAACTTCAACACTTCAAAACATCCAAACTCTCCCTGCAAGCACACAGAGCTGCAGCTCGGCTGTGAACTCCTTCTTCATCACTGACTGGAAAAGGAAGAAGAGGAGAGCTGCAGCAGAACTTTGACGGTGCTTGGACAAAGGCTGCTGGCAGCGGGCCAATTTAAACACTCAGAAACACTCAGAAGCTGAGAGTCACAGAGACATAAAAACAACAACTTGTGCAATGACAGAAACAAAGACTGCATCAGCACTCGTCACAGAGGAATACAGATAGGGGACATGTTGCTCGGCTGCCCCGACCTCAGCTCTGCTCCAACCGCCATCCAGCTCTCCACGGAGACTAGAGGGGGGTCGAGGCGAAGGGCTGCGTCATGCATCTCAATGCAAACCAGGCGCGTCGGCCTGTCAGCCTGCAGAGCCGTCTCTCCTCCCCGGCTGACACCGGAGCAGCCCAGCCAGTTCAACACTCGTCAGCATTTATTTTCATAAGTGGGGGAACGGCGAGCTGTCACAGTCTGGGCCAGAGCCCCCCTTTGTGTGTAGCCGACACACACAAACAGGAAGCTCCTCTAACCACCTTTATTGTCTTGGCACTAACACACTGCCACACACACACACACACACACACACACACACACACACACACATACACACACACACACACACACACACACACACACACACACACACACACACACACACACACTGCCGTAAGCTTTGTAAACTTTAACATAAAAAGGCTTCAAATGTCAGATGTTCACCTCAATCATCTGGACGGAGGATTAGCAGCTGAAAACCTCTTTATCCCCGAGGAGATGTCTGACTCTTAGTCCTCTATCAGCCCGGCGAGGAGGCCGTAGTCTTTCACCTGCAGAGCCGCACCACGTACTTTCTTTATTTTCCCAGCCCCCCCCCCCCTGCACTACCGAAGGTGTAATTGCAGTATGAGATGGTACTTTGAGCTGGGGCTGTTCTCATCAGCACTGAGCAATTACATGTGCCCCTAGGGGTGCTGATAAAAACACACACTGAGAATGAACTCTGCAGTGCCAGGTGATGGCGGGGAGGCTACAGCAGACCCATATTAAACAGAAGCGGGCCACGGCGGTGGAGGTGAATACAGATCGCTGCCGTACAGGCACACGCAGACCAGCACGCTGGGCTCTGTCAGCCCGCTGACCTGTGAAAGGAACCAGCCTCCATCTCCCTCGCCCCATTATTGGGGCCAGGTTGCTCCAATAGCATGACTAAAAATATCAGTCCCTCGTGGTCGTGTGTGTGCGCGTGTGTTTTACACAACACTAATGTATTCACGTTTTAGGTTTTACCTTTGGGAGATTTGAGTAACAATGTTCTGTTTGTTTAACTTTTCAACAGATCAGACTTCATCACTCAACATGTAGAAATAATTGTTCAGATTGTGACCTTTAGTTTCAGCCAACACAAATATTAAAAGTCCGTCTTTAGAATCACAATAAAAACATTTTAATGGTTTAAAAAAGAGAGTTTCTTGTGATTTTTGTGAAAACTTTCTCGAGTCACAGACGTATAATTAATGTGTTCTAAATATAGTTTGACAAAGAAAATAAAAACTGTTGTAAGTTTCACTGCAAACTTTAAAATGCCCAAAAATAATAAAGCAATTATATTAGTTCTGCTGGGAAAACAAAATCAATGCCAACGCATGCAAAATCCAAATGGAAATATAATTGCCTGTAATAGTTTCAGGCTTTTGTTGAACCCGTGTGTCAGTCAGGGGAAGGACTTCATTACCCAGAGGTCATAGCACAATATATAACAACTACTAACAATCCAGCCTCGGCTCGCTTTTGTTTCTTGAAGAATGATGTAATATTGTTTTTGCACCTTAAACAAACATCATTTCCCATAATCCTTTGCTGCTTAAATGTTTGACAAAAGAGGAGTTTTTCCAGTTTTTCTTTTCAGAAATGTTCAACTTCTAATAACGTGAGAAAAAGTGTTTTTATTGATTCCAAACACCAAATTACAGACGATCGAATACTAAACTGCAACCCCATCCTGTGATGTGCAGCTCCAACATCACACGTCAGGGCTCTCAATGGCGTCTTCTCCACTTGGAACATCGTTTCACACCTCTCGCCCGCGACAACAGATTGACGTCGCCGCTCGCTTGGATCAGGCTTTGACGGATGCACCTGTCCCGCTGTGGACGTGACATGTCTGGAAGTTTGGGAGTTTATAAAGAGAGAAGTATGAGGTAGAGAAACATCCCACCTGTAATGTGTGTGTGTGTGTGTGTGTGTGTGTGTGTGTGTGTGTGTGTGTGTGTGAGTCTACTATGACGTCACTTCATCAAGAAAAAGTAGAATAAGTCTTGAGATAAGTCAGAGGCGGAAACACGGCACACGAGCTAGCAACGTACGCATGTTGCTAGCTAGCTACAGCTAACATTAGCATCCGCCACTTTAATTCAAAGTGAAATATCTCAGCAGTTATAGGATGAATTGTCTCACAGTTCTGTGCAGGTATTCTTGGTCCCCAGAGGATGATTCCCACTGACTTTGGTGATTCCCTGACTTTTGTCTCGAGCGCTACCAGCGAGTGAAATGTCCACTTATCCAAAGAGACTTTCCTCTAAGCGTGACGTTGACGTTTGTAGTTTTGCCATAAGATGTGATACATCCTCCCCTAAAGATCATTTCATATCATCATTACTTTCACAATGTGTACGGTTATTTATTGCACTAGGGTTATAATTTCATATCATCATAATGTGTACGGTTAGCTAATCTTGTATTTTTTGTATTAATCTTTTATACAAATTGCCCCCCAGCAACAAATAAAGTGTTTTTAAATTGAATTGAGCTCAAATGTAATAACTTTTATTACCACTTAATTCTTACTTAATGAGGTCAAAACCTTCATTTCTCTAATACTTTGATTTATAGCTTAATACCTGCAAATCTCATTTCGGGACCCGCTGGCTCTCGGTCTGACGGAGATTTCGCCTCTCGGTACGAGAAGACAAGACCTCGTCCTCCACACGCCGTCATCGTTTACAGTCTAATTAGCTTCAAACGCAAGAATGGAGTCTACGGCTAAGCTCTAGAAACAGAATCCTGCTTGTGAATGAAGATACATCTTTAAATAAGCTCATAAAAAAGCTATTTCTGCATCAGATGATAGCCGATGGGTTCTAAGATTTGCATTTCGAGCGATACGTTCGACCTTTTCTGCTCTTACACGGACAGTTTACCTGCATGCAACGCTCAAACGTGATTGGTCAATACTACTCTGACTACAAAAAGAAAACTGGAACACTTCAGACACAAAAATGAATAAACAGATATCAGATATTACTGCAAATCGTTCCCATCAGCCTCAGCTGTACTTTGTGTTTAGTGCTAATTATGTTAGCATGCTAACATGCTAACGTGCTAACGTGCTAACGTGCTAAACTGAGATGGTGAATA
>NC_041365.1:21137771-21185271 GCF_900634415.1 Cottoperca gobio
GAAGAATTCATTTAAGCTCAAACTCAGCTCACGGTTATTATTGTTAAATTATTGTTATTCAGCTCATCTTGTTTTCTCACGACTCTGGTACGGGGCCGGGGCCGGGGCGAGATGTTTAGGGAACTCTGATTGGCCTCTGTACAGGAAACACACCAGACCTTTTCTTCCACATTGTTTTGACTAACATGACTCGTGGAGTACGATGATGTCATCACAGATGGCCAAATTACAAGTATTGGACCCAAGTTGTAATAAAGCAGAATCCTACTGAACACACAAACCAACAGAAGCAGAGAGTTCTTTGCTGTGATGCCTCTTTGTGTCAATAACAATCAGCAACAAGTTGAGCAGCTTGTTCACACCAGGAAAGGAAACATGGCCGGCTACCCCTCGAGCTTGGTCTTAGGCCAAGGCATTTGTGGATTTGGAAACTGTATTCAGTCTCCCCAGTCTGAGTCCGTACTCGCTCTGCTGGATAAAAGAGGAGGCGAGTCTCACTTCACCTTGTTTTCGTCCTGAGTATTTTCTTCTATCACCACAATCTGTACACCTGTCAACTGTCCGCTGGCGTCCAGCTGCAGCCCCTGAACCCCCCCAGTCTGCACCTCCTGCATTTGGCACTGCGTCTCCTCCCCCCCTGCAGCCATCGTCAACTCCATCCCGCTCTGGACCATCATGGTGCCCCCGTCTCCGCCCGACTCCCCGGTCAGCTGCAGCTCCATCACGCCCATCGCCTGCTCCATCGAAGCCGGGTTGATCTCGATGACCGTGTGCTCCTGGCCGGCCTCCACCTCGCCCTGCATCACCTCCTGCTGCACCAGCATGGTGCCGTCCACCATGTGGCCTTCTAAGGGCACCCCCTCTGCACCGCCCACCTGCTGCGTCAGGTGCAGCAGCTCTACGGGGCTCACAATCGTGCCCAACTGGCTGGAGTCTTGCATGGTGGTGCCCACCAGCGTGAGGCCCGACGACGGATGCAAGGTGATGGTGTCCGTATTTCCGTCTCCGGCCAACATGTAGCGGGTGAAGAGCTGCGAGCCGGCGGGGAGGAGGGTGACCGTGTTGGAGGACTGAGACAGGGAGGCGATGGGCAGGCCCGTCATGGTGAACGGCTGACCCACAGAGGACAGCGAGATGGGCGAAAGAACGGTGAACTGCTGGGGCTGCAGGGTGGCCTGCTGGTTGAGGGAGGAGGTGAGCAGGGTGGTGGTGGTGGAGGCGGGCCTCTGGAGCCGAGGTCGCTTGGTCGGGCGCTTGGTGGGAGTCTTGCTTTTGGCCGGCTGCGGGTAGGACAGGAGCGCTCGCACATGCTGCTGCTTCCTCTGCTCTTCCAGCTGCATCTCCAGGTCTACACGGGAACACGACACAAAGTTACTTCTGATTTTGCACAACCCTGTTATCAATATATTCTCTGACAGGGGGGGCCACACAGAAACAAAACATACAAAACATTGACTCGGCAGCGTCTACAGGAGAAACTGCATTCCTTTCCAAACATGTGTCCGTTGATCTTCATATGAACAAGTAGCTCGATATACTTGTTCATATATCGTTAGCAACATGGCTAACGTTACCGCTAGCTGCCTGGCTGATGTCCAAAGCAAGAAACAACTCAAAGAATCACCATTTGAAGAGTGAAACACCCGGGAGCTTTAATAAGTAGGCAGGTTTTGTTACTTTGTGATCTAGCAAAGGAGAAAGAAAGTTTCTCCATCATCCATGAGATAAATCTCTGGTAAGCAGTGATGCAGTGGATTTGTCTGGGGCTTTTATTGTGAAAGGTAAGAACGGAAGGAGAGTATCTGTGCTGTGGTCACACAACATCCTGCTGCTGCTCTGGGCTTCTCCCCTCGTGTATAATTGAGCTCTGAGTTCTGCTTCTTAACGTTTCATTGTTCAGACTTTTCAGAGTCATTTGACTTTTTAAATCAAAAGAACCAGATTATGTTTTTTTGAAGTGAAGAAGCTAAATGACACAAGCGGCTCCAGTTATTCCACACGTTCGGATCAGTCAACGTGTTAGTAGCAGAATATTAATTCTCATTATTGCCATGTAAACAGTTTAGTAGGAATATTGTTGTTTTTGGAGCCGGAGCAAAAAAGTGAATATTTTGTGCTCGTCTGTCTCCCTCTCTCTCTGTTGTAATGTTTGTAATGTTTGTTTTGTAAATCCTTTATCTCAGGATAAATAAAGTTCTATCGTATTTGGCTTCTAAGGAGTTATAAGGAGTGAGCAAACTCCGTCCACCTGTCACAGCTGACGTGTTGCAGCTCCTTGTTTTGGTTCTGTACTCACTGCTGAGTGTGCAGAGCATTTGCTCCTGGCTGGGATCCGTCTGCTGCCTCCTCTTCTCCACCATCTTCTTAACCGAGTCGAGCAGGCCGAACACTTGGGCGAGGTTACTGAGCACCGCCACCTCCACCAGACAGGAATCTGGGATCAATCAAAGGGTCACTTGGTCAGATAGGAGGAACAAATACAGCTTCACCATCCATCAGCTTCCAACAGCAGCCAGATGTGTTCCTTCTCTGTGTTTGCTTCTTGTTCGTGCACCTTGCAGCGAGTCGTACATATGGTCTGTTTGGATGATGTTAGCGTTGTTCCGTACCTGTGTCCTGTAGGGCAGCCGGCTCCCGGCGCTGCTGCACGCCGTTCAGCAGCTCCTGCAGCTCTGTGCTGATGTTGGTCACCACTTCACCCAACAAACCCACATCGGCGATGCCTTTCCAGAAGTTCAGCGTGTCCTCTGTGGACAGACAGACAACACACGCAGGTTACTGGCGTGCTCTGTGTTTATGTGAAGTTACGTGTTGGGATGTGTGCGCTCTGTGACCTGAGATCTCATTTGATTCCTTCTTGTCTGCAGCCTCCAGCGAGCTTGTAATCCAGTCCATCTTCCCACTCAGAACATCTGCTCTGTCCTCGCCCGCCGTCCCGCCGTTACCCAGGACCAACTGGGCTGCAAATGACACAAGAGAGCACGTGCTGCATTATGCAGTAACGTAGAGACAAAAGAATCACACGCGTGTGCTGGTGCAGGAAACTGTTGATCCTGTCGGTCGTTATTTTCAGATAGTTTCTCATTAATATGACTTACAGGATCTACTTCTTCATCACATTGGCTGAAATGGGCTTCAATAGAAGTCTTACATTTTCCTAACATAGTAAACATTTATACACATTATAACTTTATAAACATTTTAACGACACTCTGACGCTGCAGGTTCTTTGTGTAAAGAAACTCTTCTTATTTTAAACATGTTAAATGTTGAGATGGATCTGGATCTGTTCCGTTCGGTGTCTTCTTGCCTCCATGTCGGTCACAAACATGCAAAGTGCAGCTTGTCAGTTATGATTACTTCCATCAATGAACCTGTGCTGTGTTTACAATATTGTGAAGCAGAGCTTTCAAAAACACCGTGGTGGGGGGGGGGGGGCAGGTCGCTGTAATCAATGTGTCAAAAGATTTTCATGCAGGTAAAGAAAGTCTGTCCAACACCATGAAGCATTTCCTCCAGCTGGTCTGAGAACAGCGAGTGTGAGACAGCAGAGAGAACTCACAGACACTTCATCAGTTGGGACGGGTGACTCTTTATTGCCATGTTCATATTTAGTTTTCTTACTCGTATAATATGACAATCACACGACATGATCCGTGTTCTCACCTTGGGAGGACGTGGGCGTGGGAAGTCCAGAGCCGTCGGGCGGGAAGCGCGTGTTGTTGATTAAAAGGTCAAACTTGGTGCTGCGACACGTGTTGGTGCACAGCGTGTTGTGCTCGTAGAAGTCGAGCTGACCTGAATCCATCATCTTTCTGGAGCGCAGACATTAGGGAGGGTTTCACACAGTTAGTACATGAAGGAGGACAATAGTTCTACTTTTATCCACCGCTGGTCACATCGAGGACGCCAGGCTGAACAAACGTCTCTTTAAGTCCTTAACATTTAAATGACTTTTAAAAATGGTAATAATTATTATTTTAAACATTGTGAAGAGTGCTCTTTAAATAAAGATTATCATTATTATTTATTACTGCCAAAGATATTAGCATCTTTAATAAGCGACTCTGTGAGCTCACGATGCACGGGCTTCCTCCAGCTGCAGAGCGCTTCCTGCTCCGTTCACTCATTCCACTTGTAAACGATCGACTGAGCGAAGGAACAGTTTGAGCTTTATAACACTCTGTAAAGTACGCTACAGTATTTAATCCATCCCTCATATCATTATTCTTTCCCCAAGAACATATGTAGTGAGACATCAGTCAGAGACAGGAGGCTTAATGTAACGCACAGCGTGATCTCCGTCTCACGCGCAGCAGCGATGGAATAATGTCTGGTGACTTCACGCCTATAACAGAATATTTCATCGTGTCCTCGTCATCTCGTAGTGTCTGCAGCAACACACGTGTACGAGTGCATGCAGACTGTGCTGGAGTATAACGTCGTGCATCAGAGCGGGGGGGGGGGGATATTGAAAGGTAGCTTTGGATCACTAATTCAAGCACAGGTCCCCTCACCGCAGCATGACTCCTCCCATCCTGATGGCTCTCTTCCAGTCTTTCAGAGTCGCTTTTCCAGAGATGTGCACAAACTGCTTCGGGCTGATCAGCTGGTCTTCATACTGGGGGAGAGAAACCAGATGAGTGCGACGTATAGAGCAGAGACGATCACACTGAAGAGATAAACGCAAACGGACAAACTGCACTCCATGTCTGATAACGCTTCGCCACCTCGTGCACCAGCTTGATGAAGCTCCACGTGCCGTTCGCTCGCTCTGATTTAGTTGGTAATTCATCTTTTACAGCCGGACGTAAAGTATTCTGTGTTCCTGCTCCGAGCTGTTGGTGCTCGACGCTTCTTTTGGTTGGGCGCATGTGTTGCTCATTAAAGGTGCAGCTTGACCCGCTATGATTCATAATAACAAGCACCGGTTTAATTCAACTCATTCATAACAAAGTGTTGGAAAAGATTACCATGAACATCTGTACAAAAGAAAAAGAATGAATAACGAAAGAGAACATTCATCATATTTAATTGTTTTAAATCAGCTAGTGTAAGCACATGTCCACTTATAGTCAGCATAATGCTTTATGAAGCTTACACTTGTTAAGAGCATATCAATATATACAGAATATATAATGGTACTGCCATTGACTACACTTACATGCACACTAATATTCCATTAATATTATAAACAGCATATTCTGATTGGATATTCATAATTAGGCATTTTCCAATGAAGACATGTGGGAGATATTATTCTGGTTTCATTCTGTGGACATGTATTTAACCCGTTAGTGACGCACGGCGCTCTGTGTGTCGCTCACAAACCAACTAACCAACAGTTTGTGAGGCGGAGTAAAGACGCACAAAAGAAAAGCAAGAAACTACTTTTAAACATCATGAAGGGTATCGACAGGATTTTGAATATGAGCAAATATCTTTCCACGGTGGCTGCGATCGTCCGCCACCGACGGAGAACTTAAAGGAAATCCTATTTTGACGGATGCATGTAAACAGGAAGTGGAATATTATATCGTATATTTTGTGCATGCAAACGTGTTTGACTTAAACAACCTGATGAATACCAACCTTCACACATTTTACATTGATTCCTGGGCAAACAAACTTCTTCACCAGCAACACGGCTTTACAGTCGCCGCATGTTATCGGACAGCCGATTTCAACGCCATCGCCGTCAGTTTGTTCTAAAAGAAGGACAAAGCGTTTAAACGTGAGGAAAACTGGCTTTTTGAGATATGATCTGCAAAAGGAAAGCATCACTAAATGTGTAACGTGTCTCACCTTGATGAGCTTCAACAGTCATCACAGCTGCATCAGTTTCAGCAGATTCATCTCTGCAAAGAAAACTCTTTTAACATTTCTTCTTAGTAGTATTAGATACTATATTCAAGGCATAACAATAATTGCAGATTATTTCCTGTGAATATTGCATCAGACATGAGATTTCCTCCAACTGTATTTTTCTAAAAGGCCTCACGACCCCACATGTAGATTTGGAGACCCCCAGGTTGAGAACCACTGCTTTAGAGGATACTGACCATCTTATCTACTTAGGATCACTTAGGATAAGCTCTCTTCATCCCACTGTAATCAAACCCTAATGGTGGCAGATCATCTGGCCTCCCTGGAGCTGTGTGACCACAGAGCCTGGTCTCAGTCAGGTGACCTGTCTTCAGTACATACCCAGTGGGGATTGGCTGGAGCTGGAGGATGACCTGAGTCTTATTAGGGTCATCGGGGTCTCCGTCGTCAGCCTTCACCATCACCACCTCCGCCATGGACACCGTGACCTCGTCGGTGCTCTCCATCACACTCTTAGAGTAGACTACAGAGGGGGGGCTGCTTTCATAGGACAGCTATCCAGGAGTTTGTTCATCTGAAAAATGATGAATACATAAGTTAAACATTAAACATAATATGATCATGTTTTGATTTTTGCGTTAAAGAAAGTTTAAATCAAAGTTACTTTCAAAATAAAATATAAGACTAAGTACGCACAATACGATACGATAATACTTTATTGTCAGATCAAGTCTGAAATCTTTCTTCTCACAACAAAGACAAATATTTAACACAAGAAACAAGGAAACAGACATTTAACATAACATTACGATCCCTGACTGAATCACTACTTGCACATTTGATCTGGGATTAAACTTTTTAATTTAACTTTAGGATTGATTAGCTCTTTAAGTGGATATCAGAACCCAAAATCTAGTTTAATAAGCTAACATTAGGCTAGCTGGTTAGCTTCAGCTAGTTAGCTTTATGTTCACTTGCTAATGTGAGGCAACTAGTTATCTGAACTGGTTAACCCGTGTAGACATATAGTTACATGTAAGTTAAACATGTTGTATGAAATTAAACTTAACACGACCTTCTTTAAGAGTTGTTAGCTAGTTTTAATTCCCCCCCCCCTAACATGAAGAAAATCATAAACAAAACTTCATTTAAAAATGTGTCATTTTTTTGTTTACTTCCCTGTCCAGCTGAGAAACGGTAACAACAACGAATTAATCCATATAAATCTAATATAACGTAACATTTATAGCTTCTTGTAACAACATTTAATATTCAGAAATGGACCAACTGACACAAAATGTATAGCTATATTTAAATAATATCAAATGTGTTAAATGTTTTAAATAAACGGTATTAATAAACTACACTAAGACCATATATAGTGGTTAAATGTTTTAAATAAACGGTATTAATAAACTACATTAAGACCATATATAGTGGTTAAATGTTTTAAATAAACGGTATTAATAAACTACATTAAGACCATATATAGTGGTTAAATGTTTTAAATAAACGGTATTAATAAACTACATTAAGACCATATATAGTGGTTAAATGTTTTAAATAAACGGTATTAATAAACTACATTAAGACCATATATAGTGGTTAAATGTTTTAAATAAACGGTATTAATAAACTACATTAAGACCATATATAGTGGTTAAATGTTTTAAATAAACGGTATTAATAAACTACATTAAGACCATATATAGTGGTAGCACGCGCGGTGTCGGTTAGCTCCGGAAGCACAGTCACAGATTTAAACTGTCACATTTTGAATCCAAGATGTAACGGTAACGTTCGCGTGCGGTAACCCACGCGCAATTGGGGAATAGTAAGCGTTTTGCAGCATTTAGGGGGGGTCCTAACTGCCATGGGGTTAGTCGACCAGTCGGTCACATCTGAGCTACATCCAGATGCAATACTGCGGATAAAATACTCCAGTGTTGCTAAAGTTAAGTGGGTTATCACGACCGTCGTCGGCAGTTGAATGCTTTTCACTGTTGAGAGCCACAGCTACTCAGACTCGGCGGTAGCCATTATGGCTAACGCAAGGGCGTAACTTAATATGTGGCAATCTGGACAATTTTGCCAACTATACTGTCCGAGACGGGTAAAGCTTTGCATTTACAGTGTGACGGTTACGTGCCGCTTGTCTCTGAACCGTACGTCCCTTCGTAACTCTGCATTTTAACTCTCCGCTCCCCCTCAAAATGACGTCTCCCTGTGCGGCGGCACGTACAGCAAACAACGGCACGGCGGCGGCGTTGCCCCTCCATTCTGTACGAGCCTGGCTGGCTGAACCCCATCCGCAATATACCCGATACCCCCGGCTAAAACTACCGCTCGTGTCGTAAGATCGGCGGGTATTTTACATTCAAGCATATTTAAAATAACACAGTAAAAAAATAGCTTGTCCTTACCGTTTTATGAAGACAAACGCAGCCCTAGATTGAGGAGAGCTGCGGCGCATGCGCACTTCGGTGATATAGCTTGACTTCCTGCTGAACAGCGCTCGCCTTGTTATCTCGCTCCTGTAAACGCTGACAAAATCCTACAGAAACTCATTTTACTGACTTCTAACTTTATTATATGTTAGAGAGTTAAGAGCACTTAATGTTTGGTCATTTTATAAGCTTCATTCATGAAGATATATCCCGTAGATTGTGTATTTTCTGCTTGAATTTGTGTTGTCATGGGAGAAATATCGTCATTATAATGTTATGGTTGACTACATTGTATGACATTTTGAATACTGAAGCATAGAGTAGTGTGTGGTTTTATCTTCAATGCACCTACAAGTGAATACCAACCTTATGGCGAGTTGTAACATGAAGGGTTGCTCGTGTAAATGTGAATTATTGATGGTCATTTTCAACATCTTTTATATATATTACCTAACTCAGGGATACTCAGCTTGCTTTGCCCCGGGGCCACTTCTGCAAAATGACAGGAGGCCAGTTAATTAACTAACACTAGCCTACTGTAATAATGAAATAATAATTAATCAGATACAAATGAATGAACACAAGGATTGACACTAGGGCTGACTCTTCCATCATGCAACCACTCAAATGTTAGAATGATTCATAAACATAAATAACAATAAACACAGACTCAATTGCATTTTTAAGCAATTTGAGTAAATAAATACACATTTATGGGATCAAATGATTCTCATTTCTGCATAATGTGTGCTCCTCTTCAGCTAATAGTTGTCTTCCCTTGCGAAGCTGATCCTACTGCACTCTGCACAGCCTGAAAGGCCATAACGCTATATGGATTTTTTTAATGCTCCTTATTTACATTAAAAGTACAAAATATAATTATTATGTGACTCTCACACTGAAACTATCATCCATCTGTTGTAGGAATGTATTCATACCCTTAAGCTGTAGCAAGATATCTGTAGATGTATCCTGGAAAACATTATCTTTGTTGCACTGTTACTAGAAAATGTGTTTTAAGGTAAACACATTGCATGAGTATTTTCTAATCAATCTCATTATAATTTCTGTGAAGTTTTACATTCATAACTGTAAATTTGCAAAAGTTAAACCTCATTTTTGTGTTTTCAAGAAAGAAATAGAGTTGTATATTAGGACAATAACTCAAAAATAAAAATGTTAATTAAAATATATTTATTTATGTTGACTTGCAAGTTAATTTATTTTATTTGATGTTCATTATTATTTTGACAATCTTTATCCTTTTATTTGTCTACTTCTGTTTAATTTGAAATATCACTGCTTATTTCTATTACTATAATGTTAACTGACTTGAAATAAAGTAAGAAAACATAAAACACAATGCATTATTCTTGTTGTGGAAAACCAACGTCATAATTTAAGATATATTCTGAAGTTTTTATTTTCAATGGGGTTGCAGGTTAAACGGTTTCACATCATAATAAATATGTTTATTGTCAAGTAGAAATGCGTTTGGTGTATAATGGTGCTTAAATAAACACAGTAATTAAAATGCAAAAAAAAAGAGACAAATATTGAAGAACCTTGACATTTGACACTTTATTGTGAAAGAATATGTGATGTGCAGTTTTTCAAGTGTAAGTATTGAGAATAGTGGTGGGCGGATCGATCTTAAATATCGATACCAACGTTTGTATCGGTACCGATCAATACTTGCGTGATAAGATCGATACTTAAGTTTCAGTTTATCTTCTTTACGTTCAGAACACAACTCCCGTTAAATCATTGTGGTTTTGCATGTGCATTGCAAACTAAGTAAGTATTACTTTTTTCAAAATAACTGGCCCCCTTTGAATTGTAGTTGAATACCCCTGCTCTACATGATCAGCTGCTTTTCTAAGTAAAAAGTATCGGTATCGGCAATACTGGCCCTGTTACTTGGTATCGGATCGATATCCTGCACACAATTGAGCAAAATGTAGGAATGAAACGCTCTCACACACCAGCTGATGTTTGATCATCAGCTGATGTTTGATCATCAGCTGATGAAGAGTTTGGTGTTTATTATTTCACATGTAATGACGGGGCGCCAGGACATGTGATCACTAGCAGCCCCTGCCTTAAAAATTTTGCTTCCGAAATCTCTTGATGGCGATTCCGCAGAAAGAGTGGTTAACCCCACCCCTCCTGTGCCAAGCACGGCAGAAGCCCTTTTTAACGTACCTCCCGAACATCCCACCATCTGAGCAGTGGCGACATGTTCCTCACTCAGGGTGTCGCGAGTGGACCGTCACGTGGATGTCGCGGGAGCTCGACTGTGTTGGTTCATAACAATGTAAAACAACAGTTGTTTTTTTCAAATAGGGAGGAATTCGTCAATAAATGTGGAATTTAAGCATATTTTGTTGTGCATGTTGACTACCGAAGAGCATGATGGGTAATATATGGGCGGGGCGACCTTCAAATTGACTCTGATTGGTCGCTGTGCGGATTTCGAGCTCGTGTTGCGTTCACATATTGTGGGGAAATGATGATTATTATTATTATGATTATGTAGGGGTAAATACCAAATTTCCATATTTGAATTAAGTTTAATTAATTATTTTATCACATTTAAAGATGTTTAGTCTAAAACAGGGCTTTACAAAGATGTTTCTAGAAAAAAAAAGAAATAATAATAAAGAAAAAGCCTTAAAGAAATGACTGCTTACTGTTTGACATGTGGCATTTGTGTGTAGCTGTAAACAAACTCCTTTTCATGTTGGGAAAATGCCAACCTTTACATATATCATATTATTAGCCAATAAGTCTCTCCTTTTGGATAAAAAGTGTAATGGTAGACTTGGCTTGTTCCCTGTAATAACATGGCCATGTCCAAATCTGTATCGCCATTAATACATCAGAAGAACCAATCTGGGTCATGATGATCCTCCTCTGTCTGTCAGGAGAGGGCGCCAAACCCCAGTTAAAAACAACAAACTCGGAGTCCAAACATTATCCATTGTACATCTATTATTTTTTTAATCAATCAATAAAATCACATCAAATAAAAGGCCAACCCCTTATACATGATATATAAAATAAATAACATTATTCAGTAAAGCTGTGAAATGTGACCATGGGGATGGAGATCCTGCAGGCCTGCTCATGTATTCTGGTACAGAAAGCCCAATCAGTGGATCGTTCCTGCGGACATAAAAAACACACCATTACAGGCATAGTTCAACATTTTGGGAAATACATTTACCTATTTTCTTTCTGAGAGATTAATATAAATTACACAGTATGTAGATATCTATGTGTAACAACAATAATGTTGCTGCCGTGCCTCATTTAGATCTCGTTATGTGGAGCAGCTACAATGTTAGCATAGCGCTGATCGATCCAAACTCCATTCAGAAAACACGCTTTTTAAAAGTTGCTTGCTTGTCGTTTCGAGGACAGACCTCACAAAGTATGACTTCAGACTTTTTACAAATCGGCATCATGTTGAAGTTACTTCGGCGTCATTTTAATCCATTTATTGCAATGGAATCACAGCCAAATCTACTTTATTGTGGGTTCATACAGCTGTAGTAAATGAGATCCATTCAGCTGCGCTTTGTAAAGTGAAACAACACAAATGATCCCGTGTTTGGTGTGAACACAGCAGTAGAATAAATTTCTTTGTAGGCACAATGGTACCAAATCTGGCAACCTCACTTTGCTACAAGACCCAGAGCCAGGCTAGCTGCCCCCCTTCTGGCTCCAGTTTTTATGCTAAGCTAGGCTAATCGCCTCCTGGCTCCAGTTGTATCAATCTTCTCGTCTAACTCTCAGAAAGAAATCAAATACATGTATTTTCCCAAAATGTTGAACTACTCCTTTAAGATTACAGTAAGAGAGAGGCTGGACCGGGACTGAACATGGCCCCCGACATTATCATGGTCATTACATAGGACGGTCAGTGTTGGATTACAAATGCTGTTATTGTTACTGTTTTAACTCATTGCTGAATAAAGAGGCATCTAGTAATAGTTGATGAGAAATAATCTTATTTCGTCCCATAGAGTCAGTCTTTCAAAAATCCATTTCTTCTTGGTGTCTCTCCAGTGTCCTTTAAATCTAACTCGAGCTTCTCTCCGAGGCGGCCATCTTCACAGTGCAGTGCTCGGGAACGGGAGTCATGCTCACTGGAGAACAGTTTGCTAACATACAAATTCAAACAATAACATACGATTTAACCCTGTTCAGATGACAAAGTGAGAAAGGTAGTTGTAGTATTAGTCAGAATGGTTTTCAAACGGTGATTTTGGAAGTTGCAGGGACGTTTAGCTCAGATGTGATGAAGTCCTCACCTGCGCCAAGCACACACAATGTTAACATTTGATTGTCAAAGAAACAAAGAAACACATATCGTGTACAGACGGCACTGTATTTAAACCTGATATAACAGGTGGCGTACAGTTTGAAAAGTAAAGGGATGATGCAAATGTATTAGAATTACTGGGTCACCTACACCTTCTCTCGACAGTGTGGGGGGGGAACATGTTTTTTGGTGAGATGCTAGTGAAGGGTGAATGTCGGGGGTGTGTGGTTGGAAGTGGGGGGGTCCCAGGCAAAGTGTACTGTAGTCTATTGTACTCTCCAGGCCCGTAAACAGATTGATAGCGTCTGAAAGCCACATGTGCAGACTGCATTCATCACAAGTCACTAAACTCCAAACACTTCATGTAAAAGCTTCAGTTACGTCAGAATTACTTAGTTAACAAAGGATTTCAGCAACTTTAAGAACAACGGATGTTGGCAGCCACTTCTGTCAGTAAGAACAGGCATTGTAATAGCTTTAATGACATATTCCAACGTTTTGAGAAATATCTTTTTGTATTTGCTTTCTTTAATGTTGGACGAGAACTTTGATATTAGTCTCATGTCTGAGCGCTAAGCTTGAAGCTGGAGGCTAAAGGGGACTAGCCTAGCTTAGCATGAAGACTAGAAGCAGCTAGCCTTGCAAATTCAATAAACACACCAACACACACTCCTAAATCTGACTAGATAACACACTCGTACACTGTGGATGTGTGTGTGGACTACTGAGCGACCCAGGGAGCTGCTCAGTCTTCATGCTTAGCTCGGCTGAGCTTTCATTCTATGTTCCCTGCTGGATGTAATGGGTTATGAGGACTGTAATATCAATGTTAAAATTAATGCTAATTAGCTTTTGCAGTACATGCAGCCATGTTAACGTGACATACAGGCCCACAAACGCAGCACACAGATCCAGGCCGTTGGATTGAATGAGTATCTATTTTACACAGTCTATGTTCGGCTCCCATCATCAGCTCAGGCCTGAATGGAATATTATTTTTGTGAATGAAGCTTTGAGGAACAGAAACAGCTGTTTGCGTGAGCGACAGAGAGCTGCAGGTGAAATCCAAACTCCCGTTTGTTGTTAGTCAAACACGTCTTTACGGCTGAAGTCTTTAAAGGTCTGATAAACGACGGGACACACTGCCACCTACATGGCCTATCTCTATGTATACACCTTAACTACAAATCATCTATTTTTCTTATGACAAAAAACATTACTCATCTATTGACAGGATGATCAAAGGTTTAAGTCAGTTTGGCGTAAGTGCACATACAGAAGCATGAGGAGCACGTTGAGTTAATATGGTGATGTTCACACGATCAATGAAATACTTTCTGTGACCTTTCCTCTCTATAGATCTCACTATTATTTACAATATTAACGCCACAACAGACTGCGACGCATCGCACAGATAGAAACCCACACTAGTGCCGTACGAGATGTATCTTCAGCACATTGGCTAAACTCTGAGGCTGGATTCACACCGGATCAGGGGCTGTGGCCATCAACGCAAGTCGTCCCATTCATTTCAATGTGGGAAGTGCGTTCAAGCGCCGCAATAGACAATCATGTAACCGACCATCCAGAGCTGTACAAGCGGCCATGAGTACACAAGACGTTAATCGTCGTACAAATGGGCCGTTTGAGTAACCCTCCCACAACGCCATACAACTCGGCGCTAATCGCCAAAACGCCTGATTTGGTGTGAATGCAGCGTGAGACCTGATGGCCTCGGCGGCACACTTTCTGTTGTTTTCCAAACTCAACGAGGCCCAAAACTGCTCCGCTCACGCGACGCCACACGGCTTTAGAGATACAACTTGCCTATAAGATACACATTGGGATGTACAATGGCCCCACGTTAGAAACCCCAGCTGTCAGAAGAACCCACACGCTGAGAGGGCACGGAGCACGAGGTGAGGAAGTGATGGTGATATCACAGGGTGCTGAGCCTGAGTGACTTGGTTTCGATGGACGGCTGTGAGACGAGGTGAGCTCTTGGTGTGACGGGGGCAGTGTTTGGACACAGTTCACAGTCAGCAGTGGCAGCCCTTTTCGGCGACCGCGGTAGGTAGTCCCTCATCGTCGTCGGCCGGGTAGAGGACCTTGGCGGTGAGGCCGCTCTTCACCCCGTCCCAGCCGTCGCGGGTGACGATCTCCCCCATCTTCATCAGCTCGTAGATGTCTCTGGTCAGCAGCTCGAAGGCCCGGTCCACGTTGCTGTTGCACTTGGCCGACGTCTCCACGTAGCGGATGCCCATCTCGGCCGCCAGCTGGTCGGCCTCGTCCCGGCTCACCTTGCGGTCCTTGTTGAGGTCGCTCTTGTGGCCGATGAGGATGTAGACCATGTGGTGGGGCAGAATGTGCTCGCTCACCTCCTTGTGCCACTCCCTCACGTGGTCAAAGGTCTTGCGGTTGCTGAGATCGAACACCAGTAGCCCGCCCACGGAGTTACGGTAGTATGATGTGGTGATGGACCTGGTGGGCACACAGATTAATGACGTGTTAGTCACCTGAGACAAAAGTGTGACCTCAAGAGATATAAGAAAAGTCTCAATAAGTAACTCGCTAGTGAAGCTGTAGTCCGGTTCACTGAAGGCCGACCACTGAAGTGACACAGCAACGCTTTCCTTTCAGACGTGTTAGTATTGAACTAAGTCTCCTTATGTCATCGCTCTAAAGGTCGGCCCTGCGAAGCCTGCCTGTCCCTTGTTCTGGAGTCAAATCTCATGGAAGTGTGACGTCTTCATTTGTTCTACAACTCTGGTCAGATCCCTGTTCTCCTTCACCGTACTGCAACCAGCGTTTACTCAAACCCACACACACGGCCACTGTTTTCAATATGTGTTCATGAATGTTGCAGGTCCCTACTCTGCACTGTCTGTGTGTTCTGTGTGTGTCCTGTCGCCTTTAAGCACCAACCAAACACAGTGCAGATGACAAACGGCGGCCTCTTTATATTTTGCCCACCGCCCCAAAAAAAACTAGTGCTCGTGGTCATTTAAATTCTGTATGCACAATATTGATTAAACAATTACAATTACATTTTGAAACAGGGTACCTTTACAAGACAGAATGTGGTAACTTGCCTGAGGTGAATGATGGTATTGAATTAAGGTGAATTTAATAGTAATAAATCAAATGCCCTGAATGTCTGGAGCCCGGGGGTTGACCCCCCCTCCCCCATTGGCCCAGCCTTGAAAAGATCCCTTTATGCACATGTCCAAATTCGTGCACATGGTGGTTTTAACATTTTTGCTAAATTGATTTCACAAACACTTCTCATAAGTAAGAGGAGACAGAAATGAAAGTGTGGTGCAGCCTGAAGGAAAACACCCTCTGAAGGTTTGTCTTCAAAAGGGAAAGCAGATCTGAGATCTGAGAGCGGAGCTGCTTCTGCACACTGAGAAGAGCTTTCAAGAGAAATTGTCCATGACAGCAAGGACACATGAAACAGAAATAGCAACAGGGCAGAGGAATGCACACCAACAAGCAGATTTGACATCCTTGTGTTGCACGGGAGACTGTGGAGTCAGTATCTCAAGGAATCAAACATGGGGCCTAAATGTGAGGAGGCTGCTCATCATCCGTGAATGATGCTCCTCGAGTTTCACTGTTTTATATAGGCCAGGACATCTTAAGATCAAGGCCTATATAATCGTCTCCGGACCCCTTTTCTCCAAGTAACTGCATCACAATAAGAGAGGAAATGGCCTTAATTTAATTTAATTTTGCATTTTGCAAAAGCAGCCGAACCAATAAGGCCTCTCCGTTATTTAACGACCACTCTGCACGGTGCAGAATGAACGTTTTCAGACATTTTATGTGCATTTTCTTTTCTGTTTTTCGTACCTGAATCGCTCCTGTCCAGCAGTGTCCCAGAGCTGCAGCTTGATTTTCACCCCGGGCTCGATATCAAGCGATCGGGCATAAAAATCCACCCCGACCGTCGGATCCGCCACCTCACTGTAGATCCCGTCCGTGAAGCGTTTCAGCAGCGACGACTTCCCCACTGTGGAATCCCCGAGTAAAATGATCCTGAATTGGTATTGCCACAAAATATCCATGGCATGACTATAACAAGGGGATACCAGCGGAGTGCGTGTGAAACAAAGCCCTGCGCGCGCCGTGTTTACATGAAGCTGCTGCTGCTCAGGAAGAGACGCGGCGCACAGAGCTGCAGCTATCATGTGATGCTCTACCTACAACCATCAACCTCCTGCAGCCGAGCATCACACACCTGTACTGCATCTTAGAAAACTGTTCAACCATAGTGCGTTTTTAAGATGCAACAAAAACACAATTCAGGTTTTCTCAGGGGAATATAAAGTCCGCTGGTTTTATTTGTGGTAGGACATTTCAACTAGATTGTGTTAAATTATAGCAGATTATTTGTACACAATTTGAAAATGTTCATGGCCATGTAATATTTCGCAAGTGTGTATTTGGAGAATGACACTGCACTGTTATCTCAGAACCACCAGAGTCCGAGAGGAGGCTGCTGTCCGTGGTTCTGAAGGAGGCTTCAGCACCAGCTGCTTACGGACTGTACAGTATATTTATTTCTCTATACACAATATATCCACTTATATCTTCTTTGTGAAAGAAAATGTGCGTTTAGTGAAATCTTCAAATCAGTTTTTGTGTTGGTATTAATGTGCCAAAGTGACAATGAATCTAAACGACAGACGGGGTTTCCTTTAACGCTTGTAAAATACATATCCCGTCATGCAACGGGGTCCATGGGAGCTATGTGGACCAATCAGCGGACTGTTGCTCGGCGCCAGCGTATATAAGCGCACGGGCCACTCCTAACAGTCTCTTTCCTCTTCAAACCGTCCGCGAGCACAAAGTCGAGCAGACATTTAAATCTGGTGAGGCCTCAAATGTTCTTTTTCTTTCATTAATGCTTCAAAGTACTTTGCTACAGTTAACTAAAGAGTTTACAGCCTACTGAAGAGCTGGCTTTATTAATGTTGACGCCAGTTATTGGAGTTTGCTTAAACGCACAAGCGAGTAGCTAGCTAACTTTAGCTTATGTTGCTACTTTACTTTAGTCATGTGGGGTCCGCGAGCTTAACTACTTAATAACAGCACTGAGTTACTTTTATACAAAGCTCCACATTGAGCCTGTTTGTGTTGTAGTTTAACAGATGCTAGATATGATTATGCTAAGGCTTTTGTAAAGGATATCTTACCGCTAATGTGAACCACGTGGCACTGCCCCCCCTCTACTCTTTAATTCAGAAATCTTTCTACAACTTACCTTTCCGTGAGCTGTCTGCAATGCACCAGGTGTGATCTGACATGTGCGCCTAATATCCCCCAAAATTACAACTAGCATTAGATGATGCCTTCAAGTGCCCCTCGTGTCCACGGACTAACGACATGTGGTGCACTGAAACTATTTAAAAACCATGTTGGGTTGTCTTTATTACTAAACACTAATGTGAAGATGAACGCACCTAATTACACGCTTAAGTTGAATAACTAGTTTATTTGTGTGCGTATCAGTCATTCCTCAATGTAAACCTTCTACATGCACTGACTTCATCTCATTTACCTCTCCAGAACCTGCCGGTATCAGGATCTCTCCCTGTCCTCTGCAGCCATGGCTGTGTGCAGACTGCAGGTATGTTTGTTTCCATCAGCACTTCATACCGTTTTACAAACCAGGCTCCTATCGAAGCCGTTCATGCTCTTCAGTAGCAGCGAATGGTCAACATGAAGCCGAGAAGAAGACTTTCACCGACGGTCGCTGGTCAGTTCGTAAATAACTGGTCCAGCAACATTAAGGGGAAGGACACTCTAATAAATCCTAGACTTTGTGTATATTTAAAAGTGATTTCTATTAAGTGCTGTACTCCCTCTCTGCAGGTTTGGGGTGAAGATGGAAGTGCGAAACATGACAACCTCCCATGCAGGTGCTTAATGCCACATTTTGAGTTTAAATGTTCCTGGCTGTGATTACAAACTTGCCCTCACTGATAAAGGTGTGATTGAGACATTTATTGCCTGAGCCACATTAATGAAAGGACATATAACATGAGGAAGATTCCTTATTAAAGTAATATCTTCTCATTACTGGGCTTTGTTTCTGCAGGTGCTGGGTGACATGAAGATAAACTGGAGACTACAGCACATGCAGGTACTTTCTGAGCCATGTGTTGAATATAAATGCTCCTGGCTGTGATTACAAACTTGCCCTCACTGATAAAGGTGTGATTGAGACATTTATTGACTGAGCCCTTTGCTTGTGAAAATGAGCAGTTTGATTTAGTGAAGGATTAAAACTGACTGACTGTTCTGTCTTTAGGTAACTCATGGCTGAGATAAAGTGACCAGATGAAGACTTCTCACGTCAAGGTAACTTTATATAACATGTGTTTAGTCTAATGCACATTACAGCACGCTATCCTAAGGACCGGGGCTTGTTCGTAGCTCTAGGTTCTCCAAGTGCATGCTAGATAATAGGGTGGTCTTTGACTGTTGTGGCCCCTTCTGCCACTAGCAGCCACTCTACTGTCCAACAGATCCTCTTTCAGACATAAGAGATCATGTCTGTCCATCTTCATGCTTCTAACAGGATTTCTCCTCGTGTAGGAATCTGAATGAGCTCCACATCACTGGGGGGGGCTGCGCGGGCCAGCACGCAGACTGTGAAGGTAAACTTATGTTCTTTGCACTAATGTATATTCTGATCGATGATGACGAAAATAATAATAGCAGACTGTTGGATGAAGCTTTCGGATATGGGACTGAGATCAGCTTTTAAATAATGATAATGTCAGAAAAGGCTGCCGACGTGTGCTAAATATTCTGTATATTGTGTTTCAGGTCCGGTGACAAGACGAGTGACACGACGAGTGTTCGGAGGAGAAGGTTGTCGCTAACATCTGTAACTGCAGCAGGAACATCCACTGATGTCTGGGAATGTTTTTGTTTCTCATGTTGTGATCATTGAATGAAATAAACGACACAAAACGACTTTTTTGAGAATCCCTTTATTTTATATTCTTGTGGAAATTTAAAGACACTGTAAATGTAGAAGGGCTTATTTACAGTAAGGCCACAAAGTGAACAATGAATGTAGAGCTGCTGCATGTCACTTGGATAGCAAATCTCCAGGCTAGTCAGAACATGCAACTAGGAGAACAGCCCGTAATATTCACAGGACTCGTGAAATAAACTTCAAATTTAGCAGTTGGGCACCAGCGTCCACTTATTGCATTTAAGCTCCTGCAGCTTTAGTTGTGTCTGTATTTGATAATGACTCATCGGCAATGAACATGAGAAAACATCTTTATTTGAATTCATTCACTTGAGATCGACGGTAGTTTTAACTCAGATCTCAGAGTCTGGGCTGCTGCTGCCGCTCCGGTCGCTGTACGTGTCCCTGCGTCAAAGACAGAAGTGAAGTTATTCTGATAAACGGTCCGTATTGAATGAGTAGAAGGAAGCTGTGTTACCGTGGAGACAGCCGGCAGCCCTTCTGTAAGTATCCCGGCAGCTTCCCGGCCGCAGCCAGCAGCAGCCCGAGGTACGGGGGCGAAGGCTTGATGGGGCGAGAGGTGAACTCGGGGTGATACTGCACGCCCACGAAGTATGGATGATCTGGGAACACAATTCTGTTTTCAGAATGGAAGTGCACAGACGGAGACCTGCTACAGTCAATTCAGCGTTTCTCGTTTCGTACCTTCCAGCTCGATGACCTCCATCCTCTCCCCGTCGACGTCTTGACCTACGAAGCGGAACCCTTTCTCCTCAAAGTGACTTTTGAGCTCCGGATTCACCTGCACAAGAACAAAGTGAAGTCAGAATACGCCCACGCCACCGTCACACGCTGCTGCTGCTGCTGAGAGGTCCACGTACTTCAAAGCGATGTCTGTGTCTTTCTTCCACATATTCTGCGTCTCCATAAAGTTTCCCTGGAAGACAAGAGGAGCGGTGAGCGGCGAGCAGACGCAACAACACGGAGACGTTGGGCTGAACTTCACAACTTTCTTACGCAAGACGCTGCTGTTGGTCGTGAAAATGGTCCGTCTCTTCCCGAGCCTCATCGTGCCGCCCATCTGCCCGGGGTTGTGTTCGGGCATGTCGATCACCTGCACGTGTTCAGAACGACCATTTCAATGTAATGCACTTTTTCCACGTCGAATTAAAACTTGTAATGTTTTCTGAATGTTACGAGTCCTCACCACAGGGTGCTTCGACTCTGGGTCAAATTCTGTGGAGTTGGCGTCTGAGTGCAAAACAGAGAATGAGTTATTTCTCCGCTCTGGCAGTAAAAACCTGATCAGACCATTCGTTCACTGAAGTGTTCGTCACATCACAGCTTCCAGGTATTCTCTTTAGCGTGACGGTTTCTACATCACCTGTCCAGCCGAGCGTGTTCCTGGCAAATTCAATGACAGCCAGCTGCATCCCAAGACACACACCTGCAGAGATCAGGGGGGAGTTCAGTTATTTGTTTCCGTACATCCGAAGCGCTCACCGCTGCAGGACGACACCGTCTTTACCTAGAAAGGGTTTTTTCTGTTTCCTGGCCCAGTTGATGGCATGAATCTTTCCTTCGGTCCCTCGCACGCCGAAACCTCCTGGAACCAGGATGCCGCTGAGGATGGAGGAGAGAAACGAGCCGGGGATGAAACAACACTTTGCAGGTTTCATTACCTGCAGATGTGTGGAGTCAGCACTCACTCAGCACTGCACAGCTTCTGCCAGGCCTCGTGGTATTTCACCGGCTCCTCCTGCAGCGTGCTCGGCTCCAGATTGGCTGAGTCGATGCACTGAGGAGAGAGAGGCGGTGAGTCGCCGGCACCGTGCTCCTGGTTCTTTACTTTATTCATTTATTCCATAAACATTTCAATATGTGCAGCGTTACGTCATGCTAACAATCCAATGTAAAGTCAAGAAGTTTAAAGATATAGTTAAAGAGATCATTTCTACTGTGTGTGTGTGTGTGTGTGTGTTTCATTTAGTTTGTAATTTAACACGTTATAGTGCTGCTAACATTAGACATGACATGCCTTAAAGGGTCCTTGTAATTATAATAATAATTATAATAACAGCGTGATGCGTGTGCGTACCTTAACCTCCAGTTTATGGCTGATGGCGAGAGCCGAGTGCTCCAGCGCCTTGATGACAGAAGCGTAGGAGTCGGAGAACTTGGTGTACTTCCCGACCAGCGCGATGCAGCAGTGCTCCAGCAGCCTGTCGGACCTGTGAACACAGCGCATCAGCTGCTTCCACTCGTTTACATAATGCGTCTGTTACGTAATCAGAGAAGCTGTCGCGCTAACGTTAGCCTTTAGCTCGTAGCCTCTGCGTCCTGATGCTACGAGCTAACGTTAGCCTTTAGCTCGTAGCCTCTGCGTCCTGATGCTACGAGCTAACGTTAGCCTTTAGCTCGTAGCCTCTGCGTCCTGATGCTACACTGATTAACAACAACATTACTTACTCATCGAGTCCGTTTGTTTGAGGAGACGGATATAAACTAGTTATTTAGTTTGGATGAGGTTATTACAGGACCCTCACCTGTCAGACATCTCCTTCCATTTCGTCAGCATCTTCCGGGGTCGAGTCTCGATGGGCATGTCGAGTCTGCGGGTCAGGTAGCCGACCACGCCCTGATTCTCCAGCAGTAACGGGACTTTGTAGATGGACGACACGTCGTGCACGCAGATGACCTGGGACGAGACGGGCGATGAGTTTAGAGAGTCGGGATCAGCTTCGCTAAACACGCTGCGAGTGACGTACCTGTTCAGGTTCTACGTGGCAGAACATGGAGATCTTTTCTTTGACGGAGTTCTCCAGCGGCGTGGAGCAGCGACACATGATCTGTTGGCAGAGAGAGAACTTTGATGATCGCTGAGGGAAAACGGCTCATTTCAAATAAATACAAACACGAGAGAAATACGAACATAATTCTATATTATTATTATTATTAAAGATACAACCACACAAAATGTGCCACTGACACACAAAGTGTTTGAAATGGACACGAGACGATCCACGTTTGTATTTAAGGTGTTTAAATGTTTACTTTGCTTTTATTACATTTTGTACGTTTTATTATATTTATATGTTTATTATATTATTATATTTTATTATATTATTATATTTGTATGTTTATTATATTATTATATTTTGTATGTTTTATTATATTATTATATTTATTATATTTTATATGTTTTATTATATTATTATATTTTGTATGTTTATTATATTATATTTTATATGTTTTATTATATTATTATATTTTGTATGTTTTATTATATTATTATATTTTGTGTTTTATTATATTATATTTTGTACGGCTGCAGCACGGATGAAAAGCTGAAGACAAATTTCTGTTTGTCAATAAAGTTAATCTTGAATCTTGATAGTAAACAGATTATTTATTCCTCTCACTTTATGCCAGTGAGTTTTACATCTATACAAAACAAGTCTGATTTTAAATGTACGTTATGTATATTCATTGTGAAAGCATTAGTTACACTTTGATATCAGAAACAGACCATGACACTATTTTACAGTGTTTAGCAGCAGGGAATAAATAATTCTGAGTTATGTTTCTGACCTGTACTAACAACAACAGTTAAATTAGAAGCCAAACATTACGCAGATTACGTTATAATGTTGTGGTTTTTCTCTTTCTCTGCTTTCCAGCATCATTATTCTTTATTTCCATGAAAAATATATTAAAAGAAAAGCTGTGATTTTTTGTGAGGACCTGCAACAAAGACACACACACAGACACACACACAGACACACACACACACACACACACACACACACACACAGACACACACACACACACACCTCACCAGATCGGGGGACAGGCCGAGTCCTCTCAGCTCTCTGACGCTGTTCTGTGTTGGTTTAGTCTTCTGCTCTCCGGTCGCACTGGGCTGCACACAACGATGGAACATTAATAAAGTGACTAACGTTTGTGCATCTGCAACACGTAAACAAAACTGCTTCAAATAAAATACAAGAAAACTTGTTTTGATGAAGAAGCTGGATTTGTACGCTAACAGTCGGTGGATTGTAGACGATGACACTTTGTGCTCGAGGCTGAAGGCGTTGTCTCGTACCTGTGGAATCAGGCTGACGTGGATGTTGCAGAAGTTTTCCCGCTTCACTTTAAACTGGAACTGCCTGAAGGCCTCGATGAAGGGCATGCTCTCTATGTCTCCGACCGTGCCTCCCAGCTGCAGACAGTCACAGACGTCAGCAGTTATATAATATATAAAACACGTTTAGTCAAATTATGATCTGATAAAGTGCTCAGTTTACCTCAATGACACAAACTTGAGGTTCTACATTGTCGTCTTCGACTGGCACTCTGGCCTGTTTCACAACCCACTCCTGGATGGCATCTGTGATGTGTGGCACCACTGGAAGAGAGAATCATTTCTCTTCAGCACGACACCCTCTACACAAATGTTCGGCTCGGAGCTTCATGTTTGAGGTGCTCTTAGGATAATAATACATGTAGATGATGCTGTGTGTGTGTGTGTGTGTGTGTGTGTGTGTGTGTGTGTGTGTGTGTGTGTGTGTACTATCCTGCCAACTGGCCTCGACAACGCTTCAATTAAGTTTGAACCTTGTTATTTGGACGTAGATAAAGCGGTGCTTGTGTGGACGGGGCTTTGAGAACAAAGGACAGTAAACCCGGTGAGTACAGCAGCGGTACTTTACCCTGCACAGTCTTGCCCAGGTAGTCTCCCCTCCTCTCTTTGTTGATGACCGACTGATAGATCTTGCCGGTGGTCAGATTGTTGTCTTTGGTCAGCCGGATGTCGAGGAAGCGTTCGTAGTTCCCCAGATCCAAGTCCACCTCACCGCCATCGTCCAGCACGAACACTTCCCCTGGACAGAGCAGGCGGGACACAATCGAAACTCGTACACAACATGTGGCCGTTTAATTCTGAATGTGTTGAATTATCATTTTCTCTGACGTACCATGTTCATAGGGTGAGAATGTGCCTGCGTCTATGTTGATGTAAGGGTCGATCTTTATGGCAGTGACGTGCAGGCCGCATGACTTCAGGATCGTGCCCACGCTGCTCGCTATGATGCCTTTACCGATGCCCGAGATGACTCCTCCAGTTACCAGGATGTACTTCATCATTATCCTCTGGTGAGATATATTAGCCACTGAAGGGATGAAAAGCCATCATAAACATTGTATTGTGCTTTGGGATACACTACACTACACACGTCCACAGAATAAAACATAAAAAACAGGTGGTCATGTATCAGAGTTGATCATAACTGCTGATGAAGAACACAACATATGTCTGAAAGTTCCTAAAGTAATCTAGTAAGTGGACCTTGAGTTAATAATTGTATCCAAACCATAATGTATTATTTACAAGTGCAATATCTTTTGTAGGGCTATTGTACTAGATTGCACTTCACATAAGAAAATATACACATAGAAATAGCACTTTGGAGTTAAACTTAATCCTGACAGCTAATAACTCACAATAAGGTTTGAGCCTTTATGCTTCACACAAAGTGTTGCTATTTAGCTAGCTAACCAAAACAATGGCTACACCTGCAGGTCCTTGCTCTACAACGTGGCTTCGGCCAGAAGGTAACAAATAAGTCGCCAATTATCAATAAACATTTCCAGTCTCAAACCACCAGCTGATCAAAAGCGCAGCGACGTTAAAAGTCAAACGTTATTTCATCCTTCCCAAAACAGTTTAATCATAGAAAGCATGGCACATTCGAGCGCTTGATTACACACACTGTTTGGGCCGAGCGGGTGGGAACTTCCTGACCCCCTTGTGCTAGAGGACTACAAGTGAGAGGAGCCGCCCGTCCAGGTTACCGCGGTGCACAAAGTCAACGGGACCAAAGTAATAGCGCCGGCGCGATTAGCTTTTGGCTAACGGTTATGGCAAAAACGAAAATTACAATAAAGACACGCAAAACCAAAGCTTCCGTTAGTGTCTACAGTGAAAATCAGACAAAGACAACCTTTGTTGACTTAAGTTATTGTCTTTAAATACAAAAATGTCTCAATTTCTAACGTTAAGCTCGACCAGAATATCCGGTATTGCATTCAAAATAAAAGCGAAGGTAGATATATATTAACTTTCATATAAAGATCACGGCAACAAAATAGCTAAGTAGTTACAATGGACCATCTATAGCAGCATTGTATACTCCATTTTTGAGTTATGAGTCTACTGCTGAAATGTAATCAGTCGGTATGTCACACTACCGTTTTATTTTGAAATTTATTTTTATACCGGAAGTCATACATCTGTATTTTGTTAGCTTGTAACTTGTTTGCTAGCTCTCCAACAACCTCTGTGTTAACACCATCACATTTCAACTCACCAAAATATTCTTCTATCAGAGCTGCTCAAACCGTCGACGACAAAAACTGCTCACAAAACCTTTTGCCAGAAACAAAATGTCAATCGTAATAGCAACGCTTTTGCTCGCGCTCCCCTAAAGAGCCATCTATCGTCTAACGGACTCTACACGTGTATGGACCGCGACCAGGGCTGCAGCAGTACATCATTCATTAGAGCACTACACACAACACCTTCTTCTTCTTTACGGGGTTTACGGCAGCCAGCATCTGCTCTGTTGCACTGCTGCCATCTTCTGGAGATAACGCATCTTTTACTAGATCAGTATTTATCAAACAGTCAAACAAGCTCAAACCTTTTACTCCTTTACCCTCCCCTCCGTACTCAGTCCAGAAACATGGAGGGCTGTATGCACACTGAAGTGGAGAGAAGACACTCATCCTGCTGGAGACAATGTGGTTAGAGAATGCCAATCATTATCATATATTAATAATGCAATGTAATTCTTTCCTTTTGGCCGGACATGGTGACTGAGTGTTCTGGATACTAAGACTTTAGGTTTGATGTCCTCTACCTGCAAACATGACTTTAGTTAGACATAACAGCCTGAACCACAGGAATTATATATATGAATATATATATATATATATATATATATATATATATATATATTATATAAAATATATATATATTATATATATTCATATATATATATTATATATTCATATATATAATATATATATTGATCGTCTACCGCTTATCCGGGATCGGGTCGCAGGGGGCAGCAACTCCAGTAAGGAACCCCAATCTTCCCTTCTCCGGGCCACATCCTCCAGCTCTGACTGGGGGATCCTGAGGCGTTCCCAGGCCAGTGAGGAGATATAATCTCTCCACCGAGTCCTGGGTCTTCTCCGGGGTCTCCTCCCAGCTGGACGTGCCTGGAACGCCTCCCTAGGGAGGCGCCCAGGTGGTATCCTTACTAGATGCCCGAACCACCTCAACTGGTTCCTTTCAACGTAAAGGAGCAGCGGCTCTACTCCGAGTCTCTCACGGATGGCTGAGCTTCTCACCCTATCTCTAAGGGAGACGCCACCCGCCCGTCTGAGAAAACCCATTTCGGCCGCTTGTACCCGTGATCTCGTTCTTTCGGTCATGACCCAGCCTTCATGACCATAGGTGAGGGTAGGAACGAAGATTGACCGGTATATTGAGAGCTTTGCCTTCTGGCTCAGCTCTCTTTTCGTCACAACGGTGCGGTAAAGTGACTGTAATACCGCCCCCGCTGCTCCGATTCTCCGGCCAATCTCTTGCTCCATCGTCCCCTCACTCGCGAACAAGACCCCGAGGTACTTGAACTCCTTCACTTGGGGTAATGGCTCATTCCCTACCCGGAGTAGGCAAACCACCGGTTTCCTGCTGAGAGCCATGGCCTCAGATTTTGAGGTGCTGATCCTCATCCCAACTGCTCACACTCGGCTGCAAACCGATCCAGTGACTGTTGAAGGTCACAGACCGATGATGCCATAAGGACCACATCATCTGCAAAGAGCAGCGATGAGATCCTCAGGTCACCAAACTGCAACCCCTCTCCTCCACGACTACGCCTCGATATCCTATCCATGAAAATCATGAACAGGATTGGGGAAAAAGCGCAGCCCTGGCGGAGGCCAACATTCACGGGAAACGAGTCCGACTTACTGCCGAGTATCCGGACACAACTCTCGCTTTGGGTGTACAGGGATTGGATGGCCCTCAAAAGTGACCCCCTCACACCATACTCCCACAGTATCACCCGGGGGACCCGGTCATACGCCTTCTCCAGATCCACAAAACACATGTAGACAGGATGGGCGTACTCCTAGGCCCCCTCCAGGATCCTTGTGAGAGTAAAGAGTTGGTCTGTTGTTCCACGACCAGGATTGAATCTTCATTGTTCCTCTTCAATCAGAGGTTCGACTACCGGCTGAACCCTCCTTTCCAGTACCTTGGAGTAGACTTTACCAGGGAGGCTGAGAAGTGTGATACCCCTGTAGTTGGCACACACTCTCTGGTCCCCCTTTTTAAATAGGGGAACCACCACCCCGGTCTGCCAACTCCTAGGCACTGTCCCAGACTTCCACGCAATGTTGACGAGGCGTGTCAACCAAGACAGCCCCTCAACACCCAAAGTTATCAGCATTTCTGGACGGATCTCATCAACCCCTGCGGCTTTGCCACTGTGGAGTTGTTTGACTACCTCAGTGACTTCCATCAGGGAAATTGACGATGATCCCCCATCAGCTTCCAACTCTGCCTCTACCATAGAGGGCGTGTTAGTCAGATTCAGGAGTTCCTCAAAGTGCTCCTTCCACCGGCCGATAACCTTCTCAGTCGAAGTCAGCCGGGTCCCACCCTTGCTGTACACAGCTTGGATGGTTCCTCGCTTCCCCCTCCTGAGGTGCCGTATGGTTTTCCAGAAGCATCTTGGTACCGACCGAAAGTCCTTCTCCATAGCTTCTCCGAACTTCTCCCACACCCGCTGCTTTGCCTCTGACACGGCAGAAGCTGCCGCCCTTCTAGTCCTTCGATACCCTGCAACTGTTTCCGGAGTCCTCCCGGATAACATAACCCAGAAGGACTCCTTCTTCAGTCGGACGGCTTCCCTGACCACCGGGGTCCACCGAGGGTTCGAGGGTTACAGCCCCTTGAGGCACCTAAGACCTTGAGACCACAGCTCATCACCGCAGCTTCAGCAATAGAGGTTTTGAACATCGCTCACTCAGGTTCAATGCCCTCAACCCCCACTGGGATGTCTGAAAAGCTCCGCCGGAGGTGTGAGTTAAAGATCCCCAGGACTGGGGCTACCTCCAGACGTTCCCAGTTCACCCGCACTACCCGTTTGGGTTTACCAGGTCTGTTCAGAGTCTTCCCCCACCCCTTGATCCAACTCACCACCAGATGGTGATCAGTCGACAGCTCCGCCCCTCTCTTCACCCGAGTGTCCAAAGCATGCGGCCTCAGATCAGATGATACGATTACGAAATCGATCATTGACCTTTGGCCTAGGGTGCTCTGGTACCCCGTGCACTTATGAGCATCCTTATGTTCGAACATGGTGTTTGTTATGGCCATTCCATGACTAGCACAGACGTCCAACAACAAACGACCGTTCGGGTTTAGATCAGGGAGGCCCTTCCTACCAATCACGCCTCTCCAGGTGTCTCCATCGTTTCCCACGTGTGCGTTGAAGTCTCCCAGCAAGACTACGGAGTCCCCTACTGGAGCCCCCTGCAGGGCTCCATTCAGGGTCTCCAAGAAGGCCGAATACTCCGAACCGCGTTTTGGGGCATAGGCACAAACAACAGTCAGAGTTTTCCCCCCCATAACCCGAAGGCGTAGGGAGGCGACCCTCTCGTCCACCGGGGTAAACTCCAGCGTAGCGGCGCTCAGCCGGGGGCTAGTGAGTATCCCCACCCCGACGCCTCACACCTTGGGCAACTCCGGAGAAGAATAGAGTCCAACCCCTATCCAGGAGTACGGTTCCAGAGCCAAGACTGTGCGTGGAGGTAAGCCCCACCAGATCCAACTGGTAGTGATCCACCTCCCGCACTAGTTCCGTCTCCTTCCCCCACAGAGAGGTGACGTTCCACATCCCCAGAGCCAGCCTCTGCTGCCCGGGTCTGGTCCGTCGAGGTCCCTAACCGTCACTGCCAACCGTGTGACAGCGGTTTTTCCCATGAGTGGTGGGCCCACAGGATGGATGGCTTCTTCGGGCTGTGCCAGACCGGGCTCCGTGGAAAACCCGGCCACCAGGCACTCGCTGTCGGGCCCTCCCTCTGGGCCTGGCTCCAGACGGGGGCCCCGGGCTTCCTCCGGGCAGGGTCTCTCCTTTCCTTTCCCTTTTTTTCATGAAGTCGTTTTTGAACCATTCTTAGTCTGACCCCTCGCCTGAGACCAATTTGCCTTGGGAGACCCTACCAGGAGCACTAGGCTCCAGACAACACAGCTCTCAGGTTCATAGGGACACACAAACCTCTCCACCACGATAAGGTGATGGTTCCCAGAGAGGATAATATATATATGAATAAATATAATATATATATATATATATGAACATATATAATATATATATATATATATATATATATGAATATATAATATATATATGAATATATATCATAATATATATATGAATATATAATATATATATATTTTATAATATATGAATATATATATAATGAATATATATATACTGTATATATATATATGTATATATATATGAATATATATATATATATATATATATATATATATATATATACATATGAATCTGCAAAGTAACAATAAATGTAGTGCAGTAAAAAGTATAATATTTCTCTCTGAAATGTCATGGAGAAGTATAATGCAGTATAAAATGGAAATACTCAAGTAAAAAACAAGTACCATAAAATTGTACTTTAGTAAAGTACTTGAGTAAATTAAAAAAGAGTAAAAAACTTTCCACCACTGCGTCCTGCTGATATTTATGTTAATCATATTCTCCTAATTTCAGTTATCACTTCTTTAACGTATAATATTTACATCTTTAAATCTATCATAGTTCATATATTAAGATAAATTATAATCTAACAAATCTATCTGACAGTTAAAGTGATGAACACGTCTCAGAGGGATGTATGTACTGTTTACTGCAATACATTTATTACTGTGATTACTTTTTCATATTCAGATGAATAATAACAAACTATGAATTAACAAATAAATTATGATATTATTATCTTACATTAATAAGACTTTACTGACCGCCAAGTAAACTCACACGCTAGAATATAAAGAAATATATGTATAAAATAAACATAAATTAGACCCACATTAATGCATCAATAATCCACTGATACAACAATAATTAAATAAGTCTTTCTACGTACGTTTACTTTTGGTACAAAAGTATATTTTGATGGTAATACTTTTGTACTTTTACTTAAGTTTTTGAATGCAGGACTTTTACTAACAGAGTATTTCTACACTGTAGTATTACTACTTTTACATCTTCCACCACTGCACCTGAATACATACACAAAAACACATTCCTTCTACGTCATGACGTTTCCTGGTTATTTCCCGAGCACCTGAAGGCAGCACACTGTGTCTCGGGGTCAGCAGGGGGAGCTCATGTTTCACGTCTGAAGGCTCATGTTGGTCCAGTTGCAGTTCCCTGATGTAGAAGGGCCTTCAGCAGCTGTTTAGCTTTACACATTGAACACGGTATTTTACAGCATTACATGTTTCTCAGCCTTGAGCTCCTCACATTGTTCCAAGTGGCAGAGAATCAAAATGCCACAAGCCTCGCACATTTTATCTTGTATTTCCTTAAATCCACGAGGAATAATACGTTGATATTAATCTAGGCAGAGAATAAGCTTGGATGTCAGAGGCGTTCTGTCCTGACAATAGATGCAACAATGCGTCAGTGTGACTCCACTGATAAGCTGCTGCTCAGCGAGGCTGAATTGATCCCGCAGCAGAAACACTTTCGATGTTTTCCTGTGGGGTTACAACACACAGGTTCCTCTTTCTCTGCCTGACACAAAACAACACTTTGTGCCGCTCTGCTCCATATAATAAATGGCCACAGTCTAAAGTGGTTAGTTACAGTGTTGCTGTGGAAAGGTCAACGATCCTGTGATGTGGATCGCAGTGTATTATCCTCATTGTGCTCAGTGAGAGATGAAGTGCAGGCAGGGAGCACCGCTGTCTCAGTTTCGTCAAACTGTGACTCGTTTCGGATTAAACAACAAGACGTCCACACAGCCTACTGTTGTTTGGATCAGCTGCAACTGGGTTCATCGCACTCACTGTGTGGGTGAGCACTGCAAATTAAAATAACAAAATGATGGGAGTTAGTGACTGATGGCTGACTCACAGACAGACAGAGCGGCTTCTACGTAACACCCAAATCTCTACTTGTGAGCCTTAGCAGCCAGCTTACTCTCTGGAACACAGGAGGGGGGCTTAATGAGAGTTTTAATTCATTTTTGACCGGAGCAGTGATTGAATTAAACTCCCACAGCAGGGCTGGATGCTCTCCTCAGCACAAGCCATTTCCTCCTATTAGAGATGTAACAGAAACAGCAGGTGGGGGGCAGCAGGTCCGAGATGAACGTGGCTGCTTTTACTTCATTTTATGGAAACATATACTCTTACAGGCTGCGTGTGTCTGCTGCTCTATGGTTCCTTTCTAAAGACGTAGTTCAACATTTCTGCGAGTTGGAGGAGATCGATCCCACAGGATGTGCAACAGACAACCTGCTGAGATATGCAGTTCCTCGAATGGCCACTCGAGGCTACAAAATCGAGTCAATCCCCAACATCCCAAATAAACACGTTTACAGTCTGCTACAAAACAATGTTCTGGGCTCTACGGCTAATTTCCCCGAGTGACAGGTGGGCGCCGTCACACGTCGCTAGCTGCTAGCCGCGCGCTCCACCGACGTTTGCGTAGATGCCAAGATGGCGACGGCCAGAGCCCCCCACATTGATCACGGAGACCCCACACCCATACTACCACACTATGTAGTATGCCAGAAAAAGATTTAGTATGTCGAAGGATGTCGGACTGCATCCGGTTGCATTTTGCACAATTCTTTGCGCAGCAGATTAATGAGCAAGAGGGTCAAAGTTCACCATGTGATGAAGAAGAGATTTGTCCCAACTGAATGCACACTGCATGCAACAGCACGTGTTTGTAAGGGCAGCTGCAATACATACTGAAAGTAGAAAGAATGCGATTTGTAAGACAGTCTAAGTCTATATTTGATGGTTTAGCCTAGCTTAGCATGGAGGCTCGACACAGCGAGCACTCCATCTTCTCTGTATTATATATATTATATATTATCGTTACCTATTGTCTCACACGTTGTATCCTGCAGGGGATTTGTTCTGCGCTGTATAGAATGTTTGTCAAGAAATATTTAACTTAGAAGTTCTGATTTCCCAGTTGAACCTGAACGCACCATTAATGACTTCACACTCTTGCAAAGAAAATAAAGACAATAAGTGTTTTCCCTTAATGTCAAACTATTTCTTTAAGTGACTCAGATTTCATTAATGATTTCCTCTGTTGAAGGAAGACAATTAAAGAAAACATGAAAGTCTGAATCTGAATCAAAAGTGTATGAAGAAGATCTGTCCAATAACAAATGTCTGCCACACAGCGGAGCCGCGTGTCGTGCATGGCAGCAGCTCATCTCACTGAAGCTTCACGATAATGTGGAGGTCAAACACCGAGCTGAAGCTGCTCACTGCCTTCAGTGCGAGCCGAGTGGAGCTGTGAGGGGGGAGGGGCACACGACTTTGTCTTACACCATAGTGATGAAGTGTCTCTGGACGATCAGGTAAATCCTGCACCTCCACATATTACTGAACGACCTCATCCTTCACTTCACGTGAAGACATTTAGTTGTGTGTGTTTGTCAGCGAGCCCTTCGTTTGAAAAGGTTTCTTTAAAGCATTTTAATTTGAAATGCTGTTTAAGTAACAATAACCTATAATTTAAGAGTTACATGAATGTTAAAATGGTCAAAGCTGTAAATTAGTTATCAAGAAATGTTTGGGTAGGAGCGCTCCCTCAGACAGTTTGTTTCAGGTGCTCTTTGGATAAAGACACATGTGGACGCAACAATCACAAGAAAACTCCAACGTACTCCGATTTTAAACAATTTAAATGGACATTTATTATTATAAAATGGACATTTATTAATATAAAATGGACATTTATTAATATAAAATGGACATTTATTATGATAAAATGGACATTTATTATTATAAAATGGACATTTATTAATATAAAATGGACATTTATTAATATAAAATGGACATTTATTATGATAAAATGGACATTTATTATTATAAAATGGACATTTTTCATTATAAAATGGACATTTTTCATTATAAAATGGACATTTTTCATTATAAAATGGACATTTTTCATTATAAAATGGACATTTATTATTATAAAATGGACATTTATTATTATAAAATGGACATCTATTATTATAAAATGGACATTTATTATTATAAAATGGACATTTTTCATTATAAAATGGACATTTCTTATTATAAAATGGACATTTTTCATTATAAAATGGACATTTTTCATTATAAAATGGACATTTTTTATTATAAAATGGACATTTATTATTATAAAATGGACATTTATTATTATAAAATGGACATTTTTCATTATAAAATGGACATTTATTATTATAAAATGGACATTTTTCATTATAAAATGGATATTTTTATTATAAAATGGACATTTTTCATTATAAAATGGACATTTTTCATTATAAAATGGACATTTCTTATTATAAAATGGACATTTCTTATTATAAAATGGACATTTTTATCATGGAATGTCCACTTGTCCCATGAGAGCTGTTCGACTCCCTGGTTTGATGTGAAACATGTCAGAGTTGACATTACAATAAAGCATTTTAATTGAAAATAAGTTATATTTGAAGGTAAGTGTTCAGGTGTTAAAGTGACCTGCTGTACACCCCAAACGTTGGTTTAATTGATGTTATGGTAAAGGCTGAAGGCGACTGGGTTGTAGTGGATTACTTCAGCTGAACTGTCCTGAATATTCACTCTACAGTTTGTGCATTTACCGATCCACGCTCCACGTCAGCTGTTTGCCAGGAGTCTTTGTGGAGACTTCGTAACAATTAACAGCTGCAGTGCGTAACATGTGTGTCTCTGCTGTTTGTCGCTCGAGGTTTACGTTGTGTGAATGTTTGTAACGGCTTCATGCTGACGGGACCACGACAGGAAGTGTTTCCTCTCAGGCTGCTATAAACCTTAATATCAACAACCGTCGTAAACTCTTCTCACAGTGAACACAAATAGATTTTCTCATCAATGTCATCATTTAATGCCGAGACATTAAGATGTTCCTAATGAAGTGTTTTTATAGACTCGCTGAGAACCTCTACACACATTCAAATGGACTCATTCAGCGTGTTTATTAAAGAGTTTGTGCAAAGGGAGTGATAGTGGAGTCGTGTGTAAAGCGCTCTTACAGACGAGAACAAGACATTTCATTTCTCTGCATGTTTAACCTTCTGCAGCCGCTGTGGAACTCAGTTTAGACTTGAAAGTAGGGAAGAAACTTAGTATCCGATAATAAAAGCAGTGAAACCGCACGATTCTCAAAACCAATTCAACACCACGGTGAGAAACTGTTGCTGTCAGGAAGTTAAACAGGTGGCTGTGAAAACATCTACATTTTCAAGACATTTGAACCCACCACATTATTACTTTACACATCTTTAGTCGATGGAGCCTGAACGCACCTTCATACAAGTCTGATTTTAATTCTGCTATTGTTATAACGGTGCTTCAGACTCCTGTACATCATCGCTGTGATGATTGTTCTGTAAATGATCTTATTCTGTCCTGTACTCATCGTTATGTTTTGCTGTGAAGCACTTTGAGCTGCACTTCTTGTCTGAAAGCTGCTTTATAAATAAAGTTTTTATTATTAAGTGTTTAGTGTGACGTGACCTTCACAGCTGCCGGTCCACCTAAAGGAATTGTTCACTGTCTTCATACGTACACACGTCTGTGGAGTTACTGTTACTAACAACAACACACACACGTACACGTCATTAACCACTTAATGGGCAGCGGTGCACCTGCACAAAAATGTCCTCAACTTGTGAGATCAAAGCGACATTATTCTGCTTTGTTTCACTTTCAAACATTTTGCATTATTAGATTATGCAGAATTCAGATCTGTTTGATGTTTGCTGCCAACTTTAATGTCTCCAACAGCTGTTTCTCAGGCTTTTACACGCCGACAAGAAGGTAGATCACGTTTAATTAGATGTTTAAATCGGCAGTTTTAAAGCTTGTATCAGTGCGTGGAAACTAAAGCAGCTTGGTTGTGGAGTCGCAGCTCCAGTGCTCTCTAACATCCTCACGCTTTCTCTCTCATGTTACTGGTTAGTGGAGGATTTAAGAGCAGCAAGGTTAAACAACGCAGACGCCACATTAGACGCTTTGCTGCTCTTTAAACCTTCACGGGCTGCAGCCCTAAAGATCCTGGCACAACGCCAAATGATGCGTTTAAAGACACGTCAGTCTTACAGTTCATTTCACTTCAATCACTTCTCAAATGATCAGCATCGACTATCCTGAACACAGATCAAAATAGTTCTTTGCATGTTGCACTTTGTTGTAAAGGATTGTACCTGTTTGTAAGTAATGAACTGTAATGTAATGTAAAGGTCCTTGTCTTGGCGATATCTTCCTGACGACTGGATAATATAGATTAGATATAGATTAATTTGTAGTCCTGACATCCAGGTTCAAAGTCCGCAGTAACAGTAATCCTCGTTTACAATCCAATTACATTATGTTAAAGACTCAGCACATTTAGAACGTTACAGGAATGAACTAATCAGTGCAGCGTGCAAGACGTGCTGATGGAATCAGTGCTGCTGGTTATTCTTTCCTTTCTTTTTGCATTTAAATTGCGAAGCAACACAGGATTGACATAATATCACTTTATAAAGTATGCACGGCTAAAACGTCAGCAAACAGTTCCCTATTTAGAATCCTGAAGGCCCCGAACGTTCACTGGGAGTTCTTCAATCTTCACTGTTATCTCTGCTTTGTTCTCCACCAACAACCGAAATAACGCTCCACCAGCTCGTCACATACTCCGTGTGCCCGACGTGCTGCGACATCTTCCTCTATTTGTAACTCTGTGGCTCTTCGTCCCCTTAAAGGTCAGAGATGTCAAAATGTCTTGATATTGATCATTGGGGAAAAGTTCACCAAATTTGAACGCAGATCTTTCGCAAGGATTCATTTTCGGCACAAAATGTTTCAGTTTTAAATCTTTCCTGAGCTGATTGTGAGATTCTGATTGTGCAGAACGTTATTACAGTGTCATAGTTTACTGTTAACGTTAATTAGGCTGTTTCTGCCGTCTAAGCAAATAAAAAGCATGAAGAGAAAATTAATCTTTAAGTTTCAGTCCATATTCAAAGCTAAACCCTTTCAGGGATTCAAAGGATACTGGATTTAGATCAAACCCAACCCTACTTAAAAAATGAATATTTGATGGCGCGGTTCTTTCATTTCTAATATTTGCACAAAGTCATGTTTTGGCAGCACATCTATCAGTGTTGGTTCGAGCCTGCATCGGTCTCCTCTGCTTGATACTGGACCTCCATCTGTTAATTCTCCAGCATGTGCACGAGCTGTTGAGCTGCCCCAGCAGAGATGTAACCGAGCATGTTTATATCACAGAAACATGAACCGACGCTACAGAGCAGCGCCACACTGATGCAGACGTCAGGCTTTAGGTCCACTGTGACTTTTATCTCATTTAATTATGCTGAGAGGACGACATCGGAGCAGGGCTTTTGTACACGCTGAGATATGGCTCTGTCATGCGGGAACATCAGCCGGCAAATGTATCCTCACGCCCCCCCCTCCTCACGCAGACCGATCTCTCCATCTTCCTCCTTTCATTCATCGGTTAATTGCATTACTCATCTGTCTCCTGGCCTCAGCTGTGTCAGTGGAACAGCTGGGGTTGTTCCTGGAGCACAGATCATGGGAAACATAAATCAAAACTCCTCCTGCTGCCATTGATTAAGACAGAGGGAAGCGAAGGGCACACCCTCCTCCCGTCCTCTTCTGTATCCTTTAGAATCTCATTCATATAAAATTAACCGGTCACACTCACTGTCCTACAGAAAGCTCTGTGTTTGTGTCCTTCTTGATGAAAGACTGTCATGACCGTGCTGCACATTACAGGTCTTATCCAGAGCAACTTACAGTGAACTCAGTACAGGGACAGTCTCGCTGGATCAGCTCAGGGTTAAGTGCCTTGCTCAGACGTACAATGGTGGCAGCCTGGTGTTGAACTCCCGACCTTCAAATGTTTTGTTTGGAGGCGTACCACTAGACCACTAGGCCATCTCCACCCACATTCACCACATTCACCACATTCAGAGCGGGTTGTTGTTCAGCGGGTTACAGAGAGGCTCCGTCGATATGACCCATGTCAGAAGATTTTATAGGAAAGTATTTTTTCTTTTTAGCATTAAATCCAACCTTTTAGAAAATGTTAACAAATTGGCAAAATGTACACGGATGAAGTGTTTACTCTTCTGTCATGTGTGGGATGGTTGTTTATGGGATTCTCGACTGAAAGTCAGACTTTATTGTGGGCTGACAGCGCCTCAAGGCAAGTGGAGGCTTTCATTGCATTGTGTTGTACACACTTGACTAGACTGAAGGTGACCCATACTGTATGATAAACAGAAGGAGTCTGCATCTGCCAGGGCTGACCCTTCCAATCGATTAGTTTGTGATATTCATGGAGAGGATCTCGAGGTGCAGTCGGGGGGAGGAGAGTGTCCATTTTGAGGACATTTGAAATGCGTCTCTGCTCTTTGCAGATGATACGGTTCTGCTGACTTCATCAGGCCGTGACCTCCATGCTTCACTGGGGCGGTTTGCAGCCGAGATGAGAGTCAGTACCTCCAAGTCTGAGGCCTTGGTTCTCTGCCGGAAAAAGGTGGATTGCTGACCTCGGGTTGGGAGTGAGTTACTGCCCCAAGCGACGAAGTTCATCTGGGGTCTTGTTCACAAGTGAGGGAAAAATGGAGCGTGAGATGGAAAGGCGGTTTGGTGTGGCGTCAGCAGTGATGCAGGCTGGACCGTTGTGGTGAAGAGGGAGCTGAGCCAGAAGGCAAAGCTCTGGATTTACCAGTTCAATACGTTCCGACCCATCTACATTCATTAGCTTTGGGTAGTGACCGAAAGAATGAGATTGTGGATACAAGTGGCCAAAATGGGCTTCTTTGTCGGATGGCTAAGCTCAGCCTTACAGATAGAGTGAGGAGCTCTGACATCCGGAGGGAGCATGAAATAGAACTTCAGCTCCTGTAACATCAAAAGAAGCCAGCTGAGGTGGTTTGGACATCAAATCAGAATGTCTCCTGGGTGCCTCCATTAGAGGTTTTCCAGACCTGTCCAAGTGGTGAGAGGCCCTGGGGAAGACCCAGAACACACTGGAGGTATAATATATATCGTCTGGCCTGGAACGTCCCGGGTTCTCCAGGCAAAGTACAACCAAACACTGAAAAATACTTTTTTAGGCGACCAAAATGTTACAATTAACTTTCATGAACTGAAAACACACTGAGAAATGGTAAAAGTTCCAAGAAGAAAACACAGACACCCAAACCTGACAACACCGTGTGGTTGCAACCTGTCAATCACAAGGTAGCCCCGCCTTAAAACATACGCTTCTTTATCGTCTATTCATAACATCATTTACAAAATGAACATCACGCTGTATTGATGAAGACTTGAAACTAGCGATTGAGATCACAATCTCATTAGCGAAATGTCTACTGAGGTTATAAATGAAGTGAAAACTAGGGTCATTTTCTCATAGACTTCTATACAATCTATACAGACTTTGTTTTGCCCCCTGCTGGCTATCAGAGAGGAAGTAAGTTTGAGGCACTTGGCTCTATTTAGTGGAAAGTTTCCCCATCCACCTGAAGTGTTATTTCAAGTTATTCCACAAGTGGGCTGGTTTGTTGTCCAAATAAGCAGATGTGTGGCTAAGTTTCAACAGCTGGCCTGGTGACCTTCTTGGATACAGTGGCCAGTACATGATTGGAGTGTGGTGCACCACAGATGTTTCATTTTGGCTAGGAGTGATGCCGACTGCCCCATCCCATTCAGCAATTCTTACATCCATCTGGACAAATGGTTTCCAGTTGTTATTGTGTTGTATTTCTTTTTTTGTAGTAGAAGTGGCATGGTAACAGCAGCAGAAGCGCAAGTACAGTAACATCAGTAGTCCTAGCAGTACTAGTAGTAGCAGCAGCAGTGATAGTACCTTTAGTAGTACTAGCACCAGAAGTAATAGTACCTTTAGTAATACTAGTAGTAGCAGCAGCAGTAATAGTACCTTTAGTAGTACTACTAGTACTAGTAGTAGTAGCAGCAGCAATAGTACCTTTAGTAGTACTAGTAGCTGTAGTAGTACTAATAGTAGCAGCAGCAGCAATAAGGTAGCAGCAGGTAGTAGCAATAGTAATTGTATTAATAGTCTTTGCAGCAGCAATACTTGTCGTGGGGTAATCTCTCTAAACAGATTGAATGCAGATCTACGTTGTGGTTTCCGTTTGTAGTCCGAGGGAGAGCCTTGTGATTAAAGGGGGTGAAAGTAATGAAAGTAATGGGCCATGATTATTACAGCCTTTAATGCACCCACCTATAATTATGCCTTCTCTCTAACCCCACCCAGTGCGCCACAGGTGCGCCAATGGTGCACCGAGGGCACCTGAAATTATTGGCACGCTCCCGACGCACTTGACTGCGATCTGGCATCATGAAAATATACCCCGCAGGGTCGTCTTGTGTAAACAGATGCAGCTAACCATCGAGCTGCAGTCGTGGTCGTTGTAGCATCAGCAGCAGCAAAGTAGCAGCAGCAGTTGTGGCTCGTAGCCGCAGCATTAATATTTCCTGTGTTATCAGAAATCATTTAGCACTCTGTAAGTGTCTCCCTCTCTGCAGTTGCAGGCCTCCCCTGTTTTCCAGGGAGTAACAGCTCTGTGGTCACGTGTCTGGGTGGGCAGGGAGGTGGGGGGGCAGGGAAGGGAAAATCACATGTTCCCAGGAATGTTAGGCTCTGTTGTGGGCGAGCAGTGGGACGCTCATGGTCACCAGCATGAAAACAGCAGCTCCGTTAGTTTCAGGATGGAGAGGAGCAGAAATAACACAAATGTTTATTCATTGAATCTGAATTGCTGAAGGTCAAAGCCAAAACCAATATGTGCAGCAAATCCTTAAACCTTAACGACAAAATAATTCATATAATAATAAAACAAGATGTTATCATGTGGCCAAAGTTCCATACTTTGGTTTGTTGTGACAATGGAGCAAACTCAAACATCTTCCCCTCCAGTCCATCTGGTCTCTGAGTATACTGTAGTTATTGATGGTCGTATGACGTGAGCGTTCGTTTTAATCTGATATTGACAGCTCATCACGATCCCACAAATGTGAAAACGTTTCTTTATCAAAACAATAAAATAACCCAGAGATTGTGATAATTAATTAACACCAAATATAATATTTACAGTAAATATACATATGCATGATAAGCACCTGACAGTTTTACAACCCGCTACCTGCAATTATCTCCAAATGAACGGCGGATCCACCTCTGACCAGACACACACCTGTCACTGCAACATGTTGTATTTTTTATTGCACAATTGGAATTCAAATCATAATTAATTGTAGCATCTGTTGCTTTCTCACTATGCGTTACACAACCCCGCGCAGCACGATGTTCCGGCTCACACCACATATATGAAACATGATTTTAAAAAAGTGCCATTAAAGTCCATTTGGATCTGCAAATACACAAAACGTTTTCATGAATATGTCAAACTGCAGAGGTGGATGACACTAACTGGAGGAAAGAAGCCCCTCCACGAGACGCTTCACTGGATTCATTAAAGCTGATTTTATAATCTGCAGTTTGCCTTCAGCTTGTCGAGCTTCAGCTCACACAGAGAGGGAGACGCAGCCTCTGATCTCCATATAGAAGCGGTCTGCTGTTGCCTCTGGCTTATTGAATTCCCTCCAGCCGCCACAGGAAGAAAATCCTAATTGACAATTTCACACCGGCTCCTTCCCTCCCCGTTATTCATTTCCCATCATTAGTCCACGATGGGTCGTAACTGTATTCTATCTCTTTATTAAAATTACTTACACATTTCCTCTTCTTCCCCCCCGTTCACCAGTGCCCTGCTCACCACTGAGCTTGGAGTGCCCTTGTGAGGCGAGTCTTTGAGGAGCGCGCTGAATCGGTTGTATAATTGTGTGTTATGTAACTGAGTGAATTAGGCAGGAGATATGTTTAAAACGAGGGCATGGATTGGTGGCAGTGAAGAATACTGTGTTCTAGCAGAATAAAGGGGGAGGAGAGTGTGTCCATAAATGTGTGTGTGTGTGAGGGATGGAAAAGGAAAGATAAAGCTGGGGAGCAGCAGAGGGATAGATGCGTAGGCTTGGTGTAACAGCATGAGTCATCACAACTTAGCTGATGGACGTGTGGCTTGAATCCTGAAGAGGCCCCCCTCCTGGATACCTACTGTATATCTACATGTTTCCTGTTCAACCCTTTAAAGTAGTTATCCCAAAGAAATGTGTTTATTTAGCTTCCAGCTTCGCACCGCGCTACCCAGAGACCACCTGTCAATCAATGTGTGGGCGGCGCTGTGAATTCTTCTCCTGTTATTGAAGTTGGACTTTTTATCTTTGCTTCCATCAGCCTGATAGAATCTATTCCACACAAAGATTTATCATTTCCTGAATCCTGGAGGAGCTTTCCGAAAATCAAAAGGGAAGTGAGAGCTACCGCTAGTTAGCTTAGCATAAAGACTGGAAACAGGGCCAACAGCTAGCATGGTTCTGTCTCATGGGCCGACCAGCAGCTTTACACTCTCTAACGTGTAATCATGTCAATGCGTGTTTTATGCCCCACAAATGAAAACAAGATTTAACAAATGTGTATGATTCACGAGTGTTAAGAGTTCATAAACAGCTGGTGGCACTTTTACCTACGAACTAAACTACTGCAGAAGAAGAGATGACGTAATTAAAAGAGCGTCAAACCTCAAATGATGGATGATTGATGTTAAAGTCACATTTTGCTTTTATGGGATGGAAATACACTTACTGCCTGTATCTGTGTTTATATCATGTCAAGCATGTCGAGGCCGTGTCCCCCTCCTGACCTGAGACCTGCTGATTGACCGTCCACATGAGTAGTGACGAGGCAGAAAGGAATAAGAGCCGCGCTGAGCGATCGGTACATGAACTTTAACTTGTCAGGTAATGTTTCTACATGTGATAACAACTTTGTATGAATGTATAAATCTTCTCGTCTCAGAGTTACTAAAGAGCAAAACATTTCATTAAAACTCTTTTTAACTTTCGCTTCAAGTCGAGTTAAGTTGCAGTCGTCCTGAGAGGATGTGTAAGATTAGAAACTGCTGTGGTTCAGTCAGATGTCCTCCTTCTCCTTCGGGTTATTCAAAAGATGCCAGTACACAAACATCAGCGTAAGGTCAAAGACAATGTTTATCACGGGGAACTCTCACCATGTTTCTGTGTACGCTTTCCTCTGATTCCCAGAAGAAGCCTATTATTATAAAGACTATACGTTCTATGAAACATTGTATATGTCAACACATGTTCCTGCACACACAATGTCCTCTTGTTTTGTTCTCAGGTGAGCAGAACAAATGAAGCTGTTTCTGTTTATTTGAATTTAAAATGTAAATATTAAGAACCACTGATGTGCACACAACCCTTAAAGAGCATCTCACTACGTCGACACAGCCGGTGAACACAAAAGGACGCAGCAGCATAACGTTGGACATTTCCCTCTCCCCTCTCACGTCGCTCACTAATGAGCCCATTAGCAATTACACATTGAATCCGGCTTCTATGGCAACAAAGCACGAGCACAAAAGCATCCTCTCTCACAACTGATAATATCACAACAGCAGGATGGAAACAAAACAAGAGAACATTTTCTTTGGCTGTTTGGTTAGAATGTGTCAAACATTAGGATGCAAACTTCTGCTAATGTCAGACTTTAACACGGAGGACCGTTGTTAGATGATCTCTTAATCATAAGGCTAGCAGGCTAGTAGCTGAGGCTGCATGATTACAGCTGAACTGATCAATATCACTCTAACCTTTAAATGAACAGAGCACTGCTTCACTTCCATGTTGTGCTACAGTCCTGCTCATTTACACATCAGTGCTGCAGGATATATATTGCAATATAAAGAAAAACAGGAATATTCACCCTAAATTCTGCAGGCTACATTTGAAAGTAAAATGCCTGAATGTAGTGCGTGTTGAGAGTTAAGAGGCTAATTAAACAATGTAATCAACACACTGGTTGTAAAGATATTAATGGGGATGAAAACCGAGCCAGACCTTCGTCACCGCGGCGTAAGATAAGAACACGATCAGAAAACTCCTTCAGGATCTGAAGAGCAAGATGCCTTTACACTTTAATTCAGTGTCGAGAGAAGCACGACAAATATAGACTTCTATGAAAACTAAGATTATTACTGCGTCTCAAGAAGGAGTAACACACATTTGTTTTTTTAAACAGCATGTGTCAGAAGTCGAAGAGCGATGTGAGGTAGTCGCGATTTACTGCCGTGGGAGTTGCTGGGCTGTTTCATCCTGATCCTGCACTGATTGCAAGGCCATAGGGGAAAATCAGTAAGTGCTCTCCACAGTCTAATCAGGACCGAGCATCGCTTTCTGTCACACAACCGGCTCAGAACACAAGTACAGACTAATGAATAAAGCAATTGTTTCAGCTGTTGATTGCTCCAAAGACACCTCGCAGCACAATTAAATCCTGTCGACGTCCTGCTGTATATCACCAGATGTACTGTACGAGCGCGCTGTTGACTCATCGGGGCCACTTCAGGCCGCCCGGTTGGGGAAATATTGACGAGCGTGACGCCGCTGCAGAGAGTTGTTGTGAAGGAGCCCAGAAGCCGAGACAGTGACCCAAATGGAGGCCGGGAGTCAGGAATGTAGAGAATGTAGCACAGCAGCACGGGAGACAGACAGACGAGGAAGCGAAGGTGTGAAGGAAAACTCTCGCTTAGACGGTGGAAGGATCCGCAGTGATTGAGCTGTTTTTAAGTTAAGATGCTGATATCATTTGTTGTGTACGTCCAGGACAATATCACATAGAAAACATTTATGCTGTGTTTCCTCTGCTCGATGCTCTTGTGCACTTTTCTCTATTTGGTTTTAGGGTGGGGTTCTCAGCTGATACAGAGGAACATCTGCACTTTGTCAATTTGGCAGCTGTAGTGTTTAGTGAATCAAAAAGCTGCAGTCGCCATTGACGGTAGCATGTCTAATTAAAGATGGCGTGTTTGTGCAGGACGTCCCGTGTCACGCGACGATTCTCTCTGACGGTTGGCTCACGCACACACAACCTCACAAACACTTGACCTTCATGCCAAATTTCAGACTCCTAGTGGGAAAACTGTGGACGTCCACAACTTTTGTCAATAGAAAAACTAAACAGAGAAAGAATTAAACTTCAATTTAAATTCAGTAAACCAACACAGTCAGTGCCCTTCAAAGCCCACTAACTATGTACGGATGAATTATAGGAAGTGGATACTGGAGTTTAAGTTCCTTTAGCTTCTGGGTTTCGGGTGTCGGGAATCACTGCCCTGTTGCTTTTCTATTCTCTGGGGAAGTATAACAAATATGAAACCGAATACAAACAATAATAATTGACCTTGTTTGCAGTTGGAGGTCATAATGCTGGTTTATGGGGGGGAAAGCTTTTTGGGCAGGATTTGTTTGTGTTGCAATACTGCAAGTGGCCACTGGGACAAATTAGTAGCTCCTTTAAAAGAAAACGTTATTACACATATCACCTACATTTCAATGATTCAAAGCCGGTTAAACACATCCACGTAGCTTCCTCTATTGTAGAAGCTCCAGCTCTTCCTTCAGGAACCGGCAGAACTTGGAGGTCAAAGCTTACGTTAAACACAAAACGCCAGATTTGTATTTGACTGAATAATTTCACTTCCACAATTGAAATCGTCCAACATGATTCACGCAGAGCAGTCATGAAGGTTTCCTTGTGGAAACAAAGACAAGTGGAGCCTTTTGTAAATGTTCTGTAGTTATTGAATCATTCAGATAATAAAGTAGAAACTGTTAGCGAACGCACGGGGAGAATCGAGGGAAATCCCAATCGGCTAATAAAATACATAAAAAGGCGGTAAAACAGTAACTGTGTGTCGTAACAGTGTTGTCTCCATTAACACACAGACACTGTAGTGGTGTCATCCTGTCGGAGAAAACAGGCCACAGCGCTTCTTTAGTTTCATACATGTTGCATGCTACAGAGCTGTGAAGCAGGAGAGCCCAGAGACTTCTGAATGAAACCAGTGAACACAGCGCGGCGACGTGCCCGAACACGAGTTTCATTTTGAGATACTGAAAGACCTTCCTGCTCAGAAAGTGACAAGACGTTGTTGTCACACATTTAAAAAGTAGCATTAAGGAAAATCCCTCTGATGGCACAACATCAGAATGATTAATTAAAGGCTGATATTGATCTTCTGTATCAGACGAACCCTCTTTGTTCTGAGTCCGCCATGTTTGTGTACAAAGACAGTGACAAGTTGTTTCTCCCGGCATAACCCTGGAGAACAAAATGTCTCACACTGACTGGGAACACACACGGCTCGCTGATAAGGCTGTTTGCAAAAACACTCATTACCTCGTCTGTTACAGCTCCAGCTCCAAAACAAATTCCTGTAAATCTTGTGTCATCAGAACAGTTAAAAAGGAAAACAAGAACACAGCCGAGCAGAAACACGGGGAAGTGTCATCATTCAGACTAATATGTACTTACTTATAATAATACTTTCTGTGTCTTTCATTTCGTCTGTTTGTGTCTAAAACATGTTCTAGTAAAGCTGCATTCACTGATTGTTTCTGCCACTGGAACTACTTTCTACTAAAGAAATAGTCCCAATATATATATATATATATAAATATATATATATATTATCATCCACTTCCATAGTATCACTGGGTAAGTATTACAAAAACTCCATAACTAGATACGACAAGAGTTAAGAGACAATTTGTAATTCGGTGAACTGACCCTTTAACTAATGCAAAAATAATCGTAATATATTTTGGCAAACATCTAATGAGGGTGAGGAATCACATCCTGACACTTAAACTGCATCATCTCACGGCAGTAAAACGGCATAGAAACGTCGTCACACGCAGTTACACGATTCAAACCCTCCACATGACTCAAGAGAGTAAATGTTGTTAGTCAGAGTTCAGTTGAGGGAAACAAAGAGATTATTTAAGATCTGTTTTATTAACACGATATTAATATAATCGTAAATGTGGATTATAACACGATATTAATATTATCGTATGTGCGTATTATTAACACGATATTAATATTATCGTATGTGTGGATTATTAACACAATATTATCGTACGTTTGGATTATTAACACGATATTAATATAATCGTACGTATGGATTATTAACACAATATTATCGTATGTGTGTATTATTAACACGATATTAATATAATCGTAAATGTGGATTATAACACAATATTAATATTATCGTATGTGCGTATTATTAACACGATATTAATATTATCGTATGTGTGGATTATTAACACAATATTAATGTTATCGTACATGTGGATTATTAACACAATATTAATGTTATCGTACATGTGGATTATTAACACAATATTATCGTACGTTTGGATTATTAACACGATATTAATATAATCGTACGTATGGATTATTAACACGATATTAACATTATCATGTGTGGATTATTAACACAATATTATCGTATGTGTGTATTATTAACACGATATTAATATAATCGTAAATGTGGATT